>NW_013952418.1:893528-901207 GCF_001266775.1 Austrofundulus limnaeus | reverse complement strand
GGTAATATTACAACTTTATTCTGGTAATATTACAAATTTATTCTGGTAATATTACAACTTTATTCTGGTACTATTACAACTTTATTCTGGTACTATTACAACTTTATTCTCAAATGACTTTGTTCTCATTATTTTGACTCTATTCATGCATTATTACACCTTTATTCTCATATGATTTTGTTTTTGAATTAGTCAGACTATTTTTTCCTTCATTTTCTTAATTGTCTATAGGATGGCCTACAGATCAAACCAAGCATGAATACTACTTGAAAATGCATGGTATCTGTGAGGACAAACATATTCTTTATTAATTTCTCAAATATTTTCTTTAAACTGAGAGCAGAATATCTGCGTCGTCGCCTGGGTCGCCTGGATGAATCTTCTCAGTTGTGATGAGAGCTGATTGAACAGATAATCACGTACTATTAATCACGGCAAACATAACACACCGCATCATCAGAGAGATATTATTAAGGTCACAATAACAGCGATGATAAATGTGAGGCAACCCGGTGTGACGGCACGCCACTTAGTCTGCCTCACGCAATCACAGCAGAAACAATAGAAAACATTGTTAGCGCCTAATCTCTTCCAAATATTCACAGAGACGTCTCGCCATTAGTACAATTACAGGAAAAAAAAAGAGCATCATTAACAGACTCGTACCATGAAGGAAGAGGAGGAGRAGAAGAGGAGGCAAACAAAATGGATGAAAAGGTCAAAATGTCTGAAACAGACAGAGGAGTTCAGAGAGTCTGTAGAGCTGTGACCCGAGTCAGGGAGCTGAAACTGAAACTGACTTTACTCTGAGAGGGGCTCTCCTGGCTCTCTCCTATGGTCTGCTCTGTGGGGGGCGGATGTGCGGTTCTTCCTGCGCTGGTGCCCCTGTGGGCTCCGYGCTTGGGATCCCTCTCKGRGTCTTTGGCTCTGGTCTCCCTTATGTCTGCTTCGCGTCTTGGGGGTCGGGTCTGTGGGTCTCCACAGTCACTATTAAATATTCCATTGGAGAAACACTGTACAGTATATGCATGTTCACAACCACACACAAACTGGTGTTCAGATCCTGGAGTTTCTGTCATTGAAGGTGTATAAATATGTATGTGTATATGTATATCTATATATGTATGTATGTATATGTTTCAGAAAGGTTATAATTATTATTATGATATACACGTTATTTGTTGCTGTGGTTTTGTTTTCTCCATTTTTACAGGTGTGCAGACAGATGTTGGGTGTGTTGTCTTGTGTTGTCTTGGTTTATATTTCACATATCTTCTCCTTTAATCTCTCTTTCAGTCTTYCCCGTTACATTTCTCCTTTTTCTTCTCTTTCTTTTTCTTCTTCTCTTTAAAAAAGCCACTGATGATGAAGAAACTAATATTCTGTTCTGTTTTCTACGGAAGTGGCTGAAAAAAGAAAGAAAGAGAAAAGGAAGCACACTAGCCAAAACCAAAGATAGTAAACATAGCAAAAGGCTAGTTAAATGTAGATATAAGTATCAAAAAGCCAAAACTACCTAAAAGCAGCACAATTTTAGTTAAAAATGGCTAAAGGAAAGTTAAAAGCTWACTGCAACATTAAGTAAACTTAAACCAGCAAAATGATAGCTAAAGTTTAAATAGGTAAAACATGTTTAAAGCTAAAATGGAACACTAGCCACAAGATAAAAAAGGAGCTAAACAGTAGCTACATGTAGCAAACGGCTAGCTAGCTGTAGCAAATAGTTACCAAAAATAGCCAAAAGACAGCTGTAGGTAAAAAAAAACTCTAAACTAAAATGAGCACAAAGCTAATAAAGAAGCTAATTCTAGCAAAGAGGCTAGGTAAATGCAGCAAAATCTCAAGATTTGAATGTATTTTTCAAGTGAAAATGTTAGCAAATAAAACGAATTATGAAAATGTTGAAAAGTTGTAAAAAAAAACTAAAGTCACAGCTCCCGACTTCTGGATAGGCTGAAGGTTATGATTTATGAAATWTGAAAAGAAAAACTTGAAAATATAAAACAATATTACATTATTAACAATTATAAGATAACTGAATATTTTTTTTCTTTTTATTACTTTTGCTAGCGTTAGGAATGAATGACTGACCTTTAGGCTCTCTGCAGTGTTTATTATAGTGTTTTTCCTAATAATATCCCAGCAGAGATRGTGCTGTAGTTCTTATAGAAGTCTCTGTTTTCTCTGTTACACTAGAATTGAATGAACCCCACATTAAAGCAGGAGAAGGTGGCCGATAAGGCAGCAGTCTGTACTTAGTGAAGGTGGGCTCTGGCTACGATCTGAAGAGATTACTGCTCTGCCCACAAACATCACATGATGTGACACAAAGTCAGATAAAAGAAAAACAGAGAAAAGGACAGAATAAAAGTAAAAAACACACATGTATTCTGCACTTCCTCATAAAAACAGCCTAAATGATTCCACATCAGTTACACCAGCAGGCCGGACGAGCRGCGMGTKTTYWYRWSWSWKAWWAKAGMGYKSTGTTTTGTTTAGGTGTACAGATAAGTCCCATTACTGTTATACATCACTGTAAAACCTCGCTCCCGGTGGGAGTTGTGTCGTTTCTGTTTGCGCTGAAGTTTATTTACTGCTTGTATAGATGAAGAAACGCTCGCAGGTACGGAGCGGATCCGAGCTGGGAGTGACACGGCGCCGCCGCAAAGTCGGGCCTGAGAGCCCGGCTCTTTATTACAGTTTGATCTGCATCATTATTACAGTAAGCACACAGGATAATCACACCTCATTAGTTATGTTTGATATTAATGGATGGGGCAATATAAATAAATCCCCCCCACTGAGTTTCAAATGGCGAAGCAAGAAAACACACAACCCCCGTCTTATCTGGCTGCTAATGCGATCTGGGTAAATGATGGGGCTTTGTGCCACCAGAGCCTGGGAGAGCGAATAAACAAACGCTCCTTATTGATCATCTGAGTGGGTCTTAGTCGAGCGTCAGCAGACATGATCCAACGATCAAAGGAACCACAGTCCAGCCGTTAAAACCCGGGCCGGTTTCTAAATAATACAGGGAGCATTCGGCGTTGTGGTCATCCTGGAACACGAGGGGGGGAGATAATGTTGCATCTCTTAACCGTGTAACAGAATCCAGCCGTCAGATCTCCCTGTTCGGGCCTCACGCTTTCTGTGTCCTGATAGAAATTTCTGTTTGATATTTCTCCGTGTAATCATTAATCCGCAGCAACATCGCYGAGCTGAGGGAATCCTCCATCCCTCCCTCCCTTCCAAGGTATGTAAATCAAAACATGTATCAAGAACCGTTTGACACGTTAAGCACCCCCCCCCACTTCCCCAACAGAGCTTAGAAAAAAATGAAGACATAATCAAGCAGCTTCCTTTGAAAATCAATGGATTTGACTTGTTTACTTATGAATAAGAGAAAAGTGTGATTTGCATCCATCAGAAATTCTGTGTTTGATATTTTTTATCTGGGATTTACAGGGTGTGTGTGTGTGTGTGTGCGTTGATGCATTATTTAAATTACAGCGCTTTAAAACGTGTTGCCGTACAATACTCTCAGTACTAAAACCTCTGATGGTGTCAGAATGCCTGAAAAGGAACAAGGTGACTCATCATTCCAGCTCTTGAAGAGCGTGCATGCGTGTGTGCATGTGTGTAAAGAAAACCATAAAAAAATCCTTCATGACATAAACCTTTTCCAAACCCAGGTTCTTTGTGCGTCAGAGTCTGCAACCGTCAGACATCATGTGATCTCTGACTAATCCATAGGAGACACTAAAAAAAATAAAATATAACATGTTTTTTCCCTGTGATGGCAGGTAATTTTGTTGTTTACCATCTAACACGGGAAAATCAGTAAATTCTGACATGAAAACATCTACAGTTTGGGACTGGCGGCTTGGATCTATTTCACCTTAAAGGTCTGGAATTAATTAATTAAATGCAACTGATCAGTTTAGGGTCTGAAACCCAGCTGTGAGCATTAATTTATTATTTAAAAAATGTGTCAAACTCAAGGCCACGTGTGGCCCATCACTGCACTTTACGTGCCTCACAAAATGGCATCATCCCACCACCAGGTGGAGTTGCACAGGGTTCAAGGCGAAAATCGCCATGTAAAATCTCCATTTCGATGCATTTTTACCAGCTACTTTTACTGCGTCCTAGTTGTAYTAGGAAGTAGGAATTCCCACTTATAAGCGGTAAATTTAAACTGGAACGCACCTCTAGTGGGAAATCCCAGTCGAAAAGAGGAGATTTCCGAATTTAAGAAGGCAGCTACTTGCCACAACTCAACTGCGAGTAAAACTCTCTTACYTTTACTTTTAATAGTATTTCTGTATTATTTACTACACATTTACTCAGCCGCAGTAAATGAGCCTAAACATCAGCTGGTCATTTAAGTTTTGCTGATTTTTTAAATAGAAAACACTAAAAAAGAAAGCAGTGCTGCGGTGTCATAATCCTAATATTGTGGGTTCAGGTACCAGGTGCATACCTGATACCCACAAGATGCTTACCTGCTACTCAGTGGCTATTTACCAGGTGCATACCTGGTACTCATTGGCTACATAGCATGCGTGTACCTGGTACTTACTTGATACCCACCAGGTGCTTACCTGGTACTTACTGGCTACATACCAGGTGTGTACTTACTGGCTACATACCAGGTGCATACCTGGTACTTACCTGATACCCACCAGTTATTTACCTGGTACTTACTGGCTACATACCAGGTGTGTACTTACCGGATACAAACCAGGTGCTTACCTGGTGCTTAGTAGCTACATAGCATGTGCATACATGGTAATTACCTGATGCTTACCAGGTGTGTACTTGGTAAATACCTGATAACTACCAGGTGCGTACCTAGTACTTAACTTATACCTACCAGGTGCATATCCAGTACTTACCTGATACCCACCAGGTGGTTTACCTGGTACTTACTAGCTACATAACAGGTGCGTAATTGGTACTTACCTGATGCTTACCAGGTGCGTACCTGGTACTTACCTGATGCTTACCAGGTTATACCTGGTACTTACCTGATCCCTATCAGGTGCATACCCAGTATTTAACCTATGCCTACCAGATGAATACCTGGTACATACCTGATATGCAACAGGTGTGTACCTGGTACTTACAGGCTACATATCAGGTGCATACCTAAAACTTACTTTCTACATTTTGTGTTGCTACCTCCTTTTACGTCATGAGAAGGAACATTATTTTGGAGGTTGTTATGAAAATTGTTTGATGTTGGTGATGTTTGTTTTACATTTCAAGAGTTTAAAGGGGCAATATCATGTAAAATCAACTTTATTGAGTTTTATATCATGTTGTAATGTTATACTCTCATAAAAAACAGGCTCAAAGCCTTGCTYTGACTCATTCRTGCATGTTTGAGAAATCCTGCAGTGTTTTTAGGAAGCCATGCTGAGGAGCAAAACGACAGGTGGGGACCAGGAACTCCCCTGGGGCGTGTCTTTAAGCCAAACTTCCTCGTGGCAGAGCACACCCCCTCCCCTCTCCCCACACACCCCGCCCATGACTCCTGCAGGCTCTCGGGTGAAACTGAAAGTGAAACTTAACTGTCTGCTGCTCTCAACACTACTTCTCACTCAGTGAAGCTCTTTTCAGATTAAAAATACCTTTCAGGAAATGTATTTTCAGATGCCAAGTAAACTGCATCCCCCCTGGCACCGAAATGGACGGGACAGAAGCGGAAGGTGGTTCTTAAAGAGACAGTGGCCAATTTCAAGGCGTTTAGAAGAGGAAGTTATGAGAAGATAAGTTTATTTTCTATTTAAACATAAAACAGCATTTTAATAACAGCTAAAGGTGACATAGATACTTTATTATGGTATAGTATTTAAATATATGCCTGAGAAACACATAATATTGSCCCTTTAACATTTCCGTTGTCTTTTCTGGTATTTATTATAAAAAAATAAAAATAAAGGAACAAATAAAGAAATAGGAATAATWCAAGTGCACCATTGCAGGTTCCCCAGAGAGAGAACTCAAAGTACATCTGGGTTCACAAGTATTACTGTTCTTATAACAGAACAGAAGACCTTTGAAACACGGCCTAATATCATTTTTCATCCTCTTAACTTGTAGTTTTCAGAGTCGACATCCTGTCTGTTGATCAGATGTAAAACAGGAGGTATTTAAAAGGCATTTCAGGAACAGAAAATCATTCTGAGGACATTTTTGATGCAGAAATGGATTGTTTGCGGCGGAGCGGATTGAAGTGAAGCTGATTTGACCAGAAGAATTAATACCTGCGAAAGGTCTGAGCAGGAGAATAGACCGCTGTCMCAGTGGGTAATTTTACACTTTGATTGATTACCGACACGTTGTATCGCTCACATCCAGGGGATTAATTCATCTTTGTAGAGTTCAAAACCCTCGCATCTCAAGCTTGTTTGTGTTAGCAGCAAGGCTGTAGAACAAAATATATATACATATATATATAAAAAAACACATCTCACTTTTCTTTAATTAAATTTTCCTTTAACTTCCTCTCTAAACACCCCGGCGTTGGTAACGACCGCTCCGTCTCGGTGAGCGTTATTAACCTTGCGTTGTTTACTCAGCCTTACACGTACGCATGAGCTGGCGGTCCGTAATCCCGCGCAGATAAAAGCCGTTTAAAAACCTGAGACGGGAAAATGAAACCTGTCAAAAACGTGCACAAACGAAATCTGTTAAATTAATGAGATGAAAAGAATGTGAAAGGACGGCAGCAGGTACAGCAGATGACGGGGTCAATGAGAGACGCCACAAAACTGATCGTGATTGATGATGACAGATCAGAACATTTGTGCAGTCAGCGGAGAAATAATTGGAAAATTAGTAACCATGGTTTAATAACTGCTTCCCTACAAACAATATGCACACATTGTAGAAAAACTATATAAATACTTGATATAATAGCTGCTGTTTGAAGATTTCCTGCAGGGTTTTTTTTTAATTTTTTTGCTTTTCCACCACATTTTTTCTATAAAAATGATAATAATTTTATGTACAAATGGCGAAGCAGCCCAGTCAAAGCAATAAGAGCACACAATGCGCTGTAATTGCATCCACTCGCATCCTGGGAGGCATTTCTCCAGATGCAAATTGAGTGCTCAACAGATGACTTCCATTAATTTTTTTTCTCATGAAACGCCGTGCCGTAATCTGCAGGTCGAGACACATTTTCAGAAATAACTCAGTCCGGCGTGTTGTCAGCGCATGATATTGCTCGTCATCGTGGGGTTCGCAAATAAAAACCAGACTAATACTTTAACAGAACAAAGGAACAGAACTTTACACTGATTTATTCAGCGTCAGCTCTATTTTAAGTCTCTGTATGCTGGATTGGTTTAACAGAACTCTGGAAGCAGCACGAGGATCATGTTAGTTTTTATAAATCAAACACATTTAAATGAATAAAACATACATTTAATTTGTTTATATTTACCACCTAAAGAGGAGGAAAGTGTCCTCCAGTCATCTGTTTGTCTCATTCAGACTGGAAATCACAAAAAAAATACTTCCTTATTCTAATCCCAAACCTCCRACTGAATTATGAGATATTTATATTCATGCAAGAGGATGAGGCCCACAGAGCAAATCAAAGTTTTCTTCAGTTTTTCTTCCCGGAAATTTGATTTTAATCTCAAAATTTTGACTTTTCTTTCATG
>NW_013952418.1:888901-891026 GCF_001266775.1 Austrofundulus limnaeus | reverse complement strand
TATAAGGTATGGGACCGACGGAAAGGTCTGTCACCGCCCCCGAGCTGCATGCTGCAGCGAAGTGTACTTGGAGGTCTGTCACCGCCCCCGAGCTGCATGCTGCAGCGAAGTGTACTTGACTGGTCGCAGCTGTACGCGGCAAGGGGTCCTTCAGGCGCGCTTAGGACGCCTCGCGGCTCCCAGCTCTGATGAGTAAGTGTAACTGAACTTCTCTACGCTTAACATCGGTTTAAAATCACAATTATGCTAAAATAACTAACCCATAAAACCTGTCGCTCGCGTTTAAGCGCTGTTATTGTGTTTTATGAAGGTTCCCCGGGGTTTGTGTCAAAGTAATGACTTTTTGAACAAGATTTGCACCGATTAGCATGCTAAGCTAACGGGCGCTAGCTGCCCATCAGTCGGTGCTTTCTTGTGTTTTTGCACTGAACACATTCATGCATGCAGTTGTAACTCACACTGATGGAAATTTGTGAGCTGTTTATTGTACCCGGTAAGCTCAAATCTGTCTGTTTATGTATATAAATAGAAAAAGTATTAAAGTTTTGCTGTTGTAACTGTCCGTGGGCAGTTCAGTCCAGTTGACTTCTGTTTTGGCAGTTGTACTGTTAGTCTGTTATTTTACAYTGTTAACTGCATTTTGAATGTTTTATGGAGAAAAAAAATAAGATTTGCTTTGAAATTATAAATCATTAAGGATTATATAGCTTTGTCTAACTTGTGCTACGTCCTGTTGACCCCTTTCAGATTAAAAGCATTTATTTGATCTAGCTTCTGTTTTTATAAATATGCTTTGAAGTTAGTCAAATAATGAATATAAGATACTTTTTTTTATTATATTTTAATCATCTTTTGTATTTGTTATTTGAGTATTGTTAAATGCTGTTTTATTTATTTATCTTGAAGTTTAGCTGCTAAAGATGCTACATGCTAAAGGTGCCTGACATGTTCAGCAGTGCTTGTAAGAGTGGATATATTTTATTAATTTGAGATGAATGGCATAAAAACAGAAGTTTTACACTTGTGATTTTTTTAGTGGACTTAAAACCAGCTAATCTGTCTGCTAACGGTTAAGCTAATCCACTAAATGAGAAGCTAGTTCTCTGATTAACATCACTACAAACTGAGAAAATATGGTAGCTGAGAGAAATTGGGGTTGGGGGATATTTCTAATTTGGATCATTTTACTTTACATGTAACACAAAAAAATGTTTATGTTGTTTTTGTCTGGTTGTTTGTGTTTGTTTAAACAACCTGCAGATTGAAGTCTAAAAATAAACTTGCAGAAATGAGTTTCTCTGATCACTTGGCTTCATTTCCAGATATTTGACGACACCCAGATTGCAACACGTGGAGAGTTTCTTGGTGGGACTTTTGATGAGATGAGAAAATAACATCAAAGTCGAGCAGAATATCATCACGAAGCAGCTGCAGACGGCAACAACAGGCGAAATGCTAACAGGGAATCAAAAGAGCTTTTAACATCCAATAAAAGCCGAGGCCATCATGAGGTGACTGAACAGACACTCATCAAAACCACAACAGTGAGTGTGCACACACATAGACACACAAACACACAGACACACACAGCCAAAAGCTGTGGCCAGCTGTGTTTAGTTAACCATTAGTTAACTATTAAACACTGTTTGTCTTATTTCCAGTCAGAGACATTCTGCAGCTGCACCTAACAGCAGCTAACATTCATACTGATGATGGAGAAAATAGAAATTAAACAATCTGTTTGAAAAACAACAAACACATGATCTGAAAACCCATCAGAGTTAAATGGTTTGAATGTTGTTTTTGTTTTGTTAAAGAAGTTAATGCAGACGTCAACACTGTCCAACAGTTTCTAACGTTTCGGTCCTCCAAAATGTCCATGCCTTTTTTCTCACTTTTATTAACTGTTCAATAATTATTACATTTGTTTAACATAAGAACTGTGTTACCTAACAGGTTTTAAACACTGTTTTATATTCCCACTGAAAAAAAAAAAACAATTTTCAACAAACTTTTGAAAATAAGAGTAGATAAAAGAAACCAAAGTTTATTTATGTTCTATTATATAAGATTTCAATATATTATTTTAGATTATATTGTGAAATGACTAAAAACACATTTGATT
>NW_013952418.1:885962-888526 GCF_001266775.1 Austrofundulus limnaeus | reverse complement strand
AAAATATACAATACCTCTTGCTAATAGCTAAAATGGGAAACACTATAGCAAAAGCTAAAAAGAGCAGAACATTTACTAAAGACAAAAAAAGGTAAAATAGTAGCTAAAATAACCCAACCAGTAGCCAAAACTTGAAATGAACATAACCATAGCTGAAAGCTAAAATAAGCCGACCCTTAGGCAAAAGCTAAAATTAGCAAAGTCATGTCTTAAAGCTGAAAATTAACAAAACTTGAGGTAAAATTTAGCAAAACACTAAATTTAGCAAAGCGTCTGTAAAGTTTAGAAGATGCATAATAAAGCTAAAACAAAGAGAGGGCAGCTTTCACAGAACAATGCTTCTACTGGAGGTTTCTTCCTGTTTAAAGGGAGTTTTTCTTCCCACTGTCGCCATCGTGCTGCTCAGGTGATTTGTTCCAATCAGCTGATGTAACACAGGTAACTTTTACTAATTAGCTTTTTTTTGTATAATATGTGTTTTTGTACAGACCCCTTTGATGAATTTTGCTTTGATTTGGTGCATTTTAAATAAAATAAAATAAAGAAGATGAATGAAGTAATTGAAGAGCTGTTGGTGTGAACGCTGACTCGGCGTTAATCACTTTCACCTCAGCATTCCTGAGCTTGGGTCAAAACGTGAGAAACTTAAATCAAACGATCCAAACAGGTATTTTATAAACATCTATCCTCTCTGCAGGTAAATTAGAAGTTTAGAAACCAAAAGGTAATTCTGCTCTAGAAGGCATTTTTCTGTAGAATAAACGTGTCAGAATGGGATGCTATGAGTCTTGACCACATACGGGAGGAAATCTGCAAATTCTACACTTCTCTGCCCATTCCTTAGCCCTGACCTGCATTTAAAAATACAGTCAGCAACATTTCAGCACCTCTAATGATGTGTAATCACATCGACTTTCTGCATAATGCCTTCAGCGTTGAGGAGAGACCATCACAACCCCAGATATCCTGGGACATCTTAGGCAGATGATGAAACACTTAACAGAAAATCCAATAGACAACGTGTTTTCAAGCCTCGATAAATAGACCACAGAGCACATTCATACTTTTAGTAAAAGGTCATGAATTTCCCTAATTACTTGATGATTTTCTGCTTTACCGCTTGCTAAAAATCCTGAATGGCTTTGATGGATGTTTCCCCCCTCGTGTCACGTTTGTACGCCGTCATTTTCCCTGAGAGGGAAATGAGAAAAAGACTACATCAAAGTTATTTGTGTCAGTCTTTTCGCAGCTCTTTGGAGAAGTGAAACGGTGAGCAAGGGCTGTTTGAAAACTGATACCCGTGTTTTCATTCCGCCGTGTTCTCCATGCTCTTTCAAGGCTACGGAAAAGCAAAGTAGAGAGGAATTCAAATGAAGATTCGGTCGGCTGCAGAAAATAAAAATACTTTGAGTAAATGTAACCGTGGAGATGTTTTTAAATTAGAGACTTTTAACTACACTCCAGAAAAGACAGCAGGGTTTTAGGTGTCACCAAAAAGTAAATAAATAGAGAATTTGCATTTCTTGAGAAAAAGCAATGCATAATGCTGAAAGCTGCTGAATAAACTGAAAATGTTTGAATGTGCTGAAATTAGCGCAAAGAATTTGAAAACAACAGAACCAGAACAAAAGGTGAAAAGTACAGTTAATGATTTTAACAGATTTAAAGATGTTGAAGACGTCTGCGTTCTTCTTCAATGAGACAGGAAGTGGCAAAAACGGATAAACAGCTAAAAAGTATAAGTTGCTGAAATACCAACAGTCATAGCATAAACGAGCTGAAAGTCATGATGTCATTGTTAAATTAACACAAAAATTGTAGGATGAGTTCGATGCCGAAAAATATATAGAAGAAAAATGGATCATCTGAATAATGTGAGGGTAAAGTATTTAGATGATAAATTTTAAGCTAAAGCTAAAGATCAGGCGTGTTCTGCAGTCATCAAATGAAGCTGGGTTTCTGGATTCCAGCTGTGTTTGTTTCAGCACGCAGCTTTTTTTTATATCCTTACATTTCCCATGACATTCAAAACAAAAAATAAAAAAATATAAACTGGTTTAAACTTCTTCCTTTGTGCTCTTTGTTTTGCTTCTGCCCTAAATCCATGACATTTCTTCTTCAATCCACCGGAGATTTGGAATCTTATTCTGCGGTATTTGTTGAACGAACCAGGTTTCACAAACTGCAAGGAAGAACAGAACCAGGTATAAATAAATCAGGTTTTTATTTATTTATTTTTAATTCTGTCGTGCAGTGACATCACACTGGTGGTGAAACTTTGCCACTTGTTTTCAAAGTCACAATCTCACTGGGCTGTTGAGTTCATGAAGATGAGATGCTTGAACAAATATCTCTCAAAATATTTTCAGTTTGTTTGTTTTTTAATCTGAGAGTTGAATTCTCCTCCGATAGAAAAGTCTGAGGCTAAAGACACAAATTTCTAGGACTAATAATTATTATTAAATATAAACACAGAGTTTTCCTAGTCCACACAAAAATATGCCATGACATGACACTCCAACTATACATATATACTGTGTATATAAATACTGTATATACATACA
>NW_013952418.1:883735-885560 GCF_001266775.1 Austrofundulus limnaeus | reverse complement strand
GTTTTCAACATCCTTGAAATCCTTCAACATGTTTCTAAATCTTTACAGCACCTTACACATTTTGTTCTGCTCTTTTGAACTTCCTTGTGCTAATTTTAGCAATTTTTTAGCTAATTTTAGCTTTTTTCTGCTATTTCAGCTAAATTTTTACTTATTTCTGCTATTCCTCAGCTATTTTCTACTTTTTTGTAATTTTTTCTTCTACTTTGTGCTATTTATGCTTCTTACAGATGCTTTCTGCTATAATGAGCTGTAATTTTAGCTAATGTTCAGCTGTTATTAGCTAGTTTTTTAAAGTTAAATACATACTTTTTGTAGCTATTACAACTTATTTCTGCTACGTTCAGCAAACTTGTGCTCCGTATGCTACATGTACATGTTTTTAGGGGTGGGGGAAACCGGAGCACTCGGAGAAAACCCACGCAAGCACGAGGAGAACATGCAAATTCTGCACAGAAAGTCCCCAGATCTGAACCGGGCATCGAACCCAGGACCTTCTTGCTGTGAGGCGTCGTGCTAACCACTGAGCGAGCGTGCTGCATTAACTTGGTGAGTTATTATTCTGATCGAGGCTCCACCTGTGTGTTTAAACCAAGGCCTGATAGCTGCACGTCCTCACCTATATCACAAGATGATCTGGTACACAACAGACAGTGATAAACCACACTTCTGGGGGTTTGAACTGGGATTAGATGCTGTTTTAGTTTAGCAGAGCATCCGTGTGAATCACTCTGTTTGCTGGCTAACAGCTGTCTGAAGCCCGAAGACGCGGCACCTCAGTCCCCAACAAGAGCTGCCCATAATGAGGCAGATCACAGACACATTTAATTTCCCTCTACACCACATTATATTTACAGCAGGCCAGAGAGGGGGGGGGGGGCAGAGGAAATAGATCCCCAGATTATTTCCATCTATAATTTCTTATCAGCTGGAGTGCGTTCCTTCAACTCTGCCGCCCCTGCAGTCCTCGGCCGCGACTCCCTGGGTGCACCGCCAATCTGGAAATTGAATTTGAAGAGGAGGGGGAAATTAGAAATGAGGGCATTTTCATTTTAATTTATCACTCTGCCGAGACACTTTTGATGTGGGGCCTTACGAGGCTGCAAGGTGGATCTCTTTCTGCCCTCTCGATCTCTCCCTCCACATCCCCGCTAACACTCCTCCGTCCATTCCGCCTCTGCTCTGCATCTTAAAAACAGTCCCAGGCGAAGCGCGTGCCACCTGCATCTGGCAGCTGGAAGCCCTGGAAAATGTAGATAAATGAACAAAAAGCCACCTGAGGGATTTTCTGAATCTACTTCAGCTTGGCAGATCCATTTGCTCCCCCGCCACAGAGAGCTGCACCGGTAAGCACAGATTACAGCCACCCGTTCTCCCGTCACGCACAGCGTCCGTCCACACGCACCGAAAGGTCGCCGACCTGTAATTTATCAGTATTTTAGTACTGCAGCCTTGTGTTTTGTTTCCTTCCTTCATTTAATCAGAGCAGCTGTGAAATAACACATTTGGAAAACTGTTTCTGCATCACAATGCAAAAAGAAGGAAAATCCTGTAAATTTTATAAAACTGTAATTAGATTTTTTTATCAAATGCATGTAAACGGCTACGGTTTATTGTTTGTCTTTATGTTTGATTGTGCCAGCTTCAATCTGTACAAAATTCAATTAATTCAATTCATTTAATTCAATTCGGTTCAATTCAATTCAATTCAATTCAGTTCAATTCAATTCAATAGAGTTAAAAAGAGGTTTGTTTTCTAAATACTTTTTATTTCCAACATTATTATAAAAAATTTATCTACATATTTTTGTGCTATTGTAATTTA
>NW_013952418.1:880089-882774 GCF_001266775.1 Austrofundulus limnaeus | reverse complement strand
ATACAGGGCTTTAGAATATCGATACAGTATCGTGAAATGAAATATCGCGATATTTCAGTGTATCGATATTTTCTTACACCCCTAGCTACCACTAATATTGTTTAGCATTAGCTTCCACTAATTGCCACTTGTTTAGTAAACTAATTATTACTTTTAATGAGCTCTTACTTGTTTTTACATGTTTAGTGTAAGCTTCCACCAATTTGTAATTTTTTCACTTTAGCTTCAACTAATTTTTACTTTTTTGTTAGCTTTCACAAATTTGTACGTTTTTAGCATTAGCTTCCACCAATTTGTAATTTTTGTCACTTTAGCTTCAACTAATTTATACTTTTTTAGCAAAAGCTTTCATTACTTTTATATATTTAGCATTAGCGTCTGCTAAAGTTCTTACATATTTAGTGGTTTAGCGTTAGCAAAACTGCATTTTTACATAGTGGCTCATGAGTTAGCGATGTTAACTTTTTGGTTAGCTGTGCCCAGCATTAGTTGTCAGCTGTTGATTCATACTGTACACTGGAGAAATAATGTTTTTGCCTGCGTGTATGTGTGTGCCCATCTGTTAGCAAAATATCTCATATACAACTAGACAGATTTTAATAAATAAAAGGAATTAATTGGAAATTAATCAAGAACTGATTGAGATTTAGTGTCAGTCCACCTCAAGATGGCTGCCACTGCTAGAAAATACAAAATATTGGTTATAACTTGGCTAACTGTACTGAGCTAAAACTTGGTGTGGTAGTAACTGAGAGTCACCTCAACACATACTTACATACATTGTATACATTACATACTTATTACATTTGATTTAAAATCAAAGAACTAGCTTCACTGGGTCAGTGCAAACTTTAAAAACTTACAATAAGTAGTATTTCTAATAATGTGGAAAATGATCTGGAATAGATAAACAGAGAAAACCAGATAAACCRTTCTTGTGTTTTTAAAGTAATCATCTTGTTACAATCCAGACATGAAGACAAAAGATTTAGGATCTTTGATAAAATGATTGTGAGGATGTTAGCGTTGTTCACTTTGAACTAATGTCAGCATCAAACAGCATCGCTAATGTGGCTAATTAGCAACGGTTTTAAACGGCTCTGACAACATCTCACTTCAGCTTCAACAGGCAGAAATATGAGAGCAACGTTTAAAGGATCTTTGTTATTGAGAAGCTGGGGTTTCAGGTTTATGATAGGAAATGACGAAATATTGAATTTTTGCTTTTAAAATGTATTTTGACCCAAACCTCTGTATATTTCAGTGTCAGTTGTTCAAAATTTGTGTGGTTTTGTTCGATTTGTTTTTACTTATACAAAACAAATAGCGTACTGAAGCGAGAACAAAAGCAGTTTATTACATTATCTGATATTAAGAAGCACTTAAATAAATACAAATTTAAAGTTCTCATGTTTATAATTTTTTTTCAGGTATGTGAAGTTGTAAAGTAATAATTTATTATTTTATCCAGCTGTGATGCTGAGAAGTATACAGATGTTTACTTACTGGCCTTTRTGTCGAGTGGTAAATTATTCTAAAGCTAATCAGGTCAATATTGGGTTTTAATTASGAGCAAATTCATATTTATGACGGCAATCATCATCTCAGCTGACAGAGTTAAAGCAAAAATAATTAAGAAGCTGACRTTTTGTGGTCGGTTTAAGCGAAGTGAGACAGTTTGTAGCCTTAAGGATAAACCTRCAGTTTCTTTCACTGATCAGATTTTATTCTCAGACGCCAATTCAAATTTGATCATCAAAGATCTTTAATAAATAAGCTAAAATTTGCTTTTGGAGATCAAAACCAAAACAGACAGAAAGTCRAGATGGATTAGAGAGAATTACCAGCAGTGAAAGTGTTTGAGACTGCAGCTGTTTTTAACGAACACCTTTACCTTCACCATCATGTTTCTTCCTACTTATTTAATCAGGCCTCTATTTAGTTTGTCAATTTTAAGGTTTTGTTGTCRGTCGTGAYAAAAACATGGGCATGGTTYTAATCAGCTAACAGCTAWTAGTGGAGCAGATTTTTCATTTAGCTGATTAGCTTTTTCACTAACTTAGAAACTGTTAGCAGACCAATTAGCTTCCGCTAAGTTAGGTTTTTCTACTTTAGGTCCGCTAACAGCTAACTAACAAGCTAACATTGACAGGTTTGTGTCAGTCCCACYAGTCTACAGCTGRAAAGAGATGAAGACGTGACGCAGACTGAGTGACAGTTTAGCTGTTTAGCATTGGTGAAGCWATATTTTAGCTGTTTATGAGTTAGAGACGCTAACGTTTTGGTTAGCGTTGCCCACCACTGCAGCTAGGTAGTAAAACAGGGGTATTTGTTGGCACATTTCACTGTAAATCTGTAAAAGTATAATGCTAATTACAAACCCCAAAACYAGAAAAGTTGGCACGTTGTGTAAATCGTAAATAAAAACAGAATACAATGACTTGCAAATCATTTTCAACCTATATTCAATTGAACACACTGCAAAGACCACATACCTAACGTTTGAACTGGTAAACTTTGTTATTTTTTGCAAATATTAGCTCATTTGGAATTTGATGCCTGCAACATGTTTCAAAAAAGCTGGCACAAGTGACAAAGAAGACAGAGAAATTTGAGGAATGGGGCGAGGGTCACCACTTTGTGAACAAATGCGTGGGCAAATTGTCGAACAGTTCAAGAACAACT
>NW_013952418.1:873844-877592 GCF_001266775.1 Austrofundulus limnaeus | reverse complement strand
ATTATTTGGAGTTCAAAACAGAAAAAAAAGAGAATTGTTTAACAGATCAGGACAATTATCACTTAAATAGGGCTGCAGCTAACAAATATTTTAGTAATTTATTAATCGTGTAATCGGATACACACACATTTGGCTCGTGAACTTTGAGTTTGACACCCGAAATACAAAACACCCCAAGTATTTTTGCTTTCTGAGCTCAGAGAGAACCATCACCCATCAAACTTTATGATTCCCACCATCTTTTGTTCTGGGTTCTGACTCGTGAGGTTGAACTTCCTCATGGAGCTACATGGTAACAGAAGGGTTGCCATGGCGATGCTTGTACAAATTTAGTGCTCCATGGTATATATCCAGCCCCATGACATAATGGAACAATTTCATGTGTCAATATCCAAGTAAAGCTTTTAGAGACTCRGACACTGGTACAATAGAGCGCAACAGGTGGGTGTCCATTAATATAGAAATCTAGCAGTTTGATCACCACATAATGGAAATTTCTTTTTAGCCAATTAATGTGTATGAATGTGCACACACTTACGGCTGTTAAAAAAATTGAAACAGAAAAATGTAGTTTTTTAAAGCTGCATTACCACAAAGCTAAAAAAAAGGTGTCCTCTGAAAAAATATAAAAAGAAAACTAATTTTACTAACTCAGATTTAATAAAAACACTTATTTAATTACAGTATGTCAGCCTTCGGAAAACAGGAAATGGTTTTAAATTTGATGTGGTTTAGGCTGTTTGTAAAATATAGAACTTGTAGATTTTATGTAAAATATGAACATTGCAGGTGAAAAACTTTGCTTCACTTACTCTTTGTCCGCTAACTAAAAATATAGCTTCGCTAACGCTAAACTGCTAATTGTAAAAAACAAATAAATAAATTAGCAGAAGCTAAAGGCAACTCTTGCCATTTTGTGAAAATTTTGTTATGACCAATTTAAGCTAACTAATTATTAGCATTACAGCATGTAGTTAAGAGAGTCTTGCAGTAGATTATGTTTATTTTTTTCTTCTTTACCTGGTCAGAAAATCCATAAAAATAGACTTCTTTGATCTTTAATGAAATTGTCAATTGTTGTTCCATAAAAAGTTCTAAAAAAAAGCTTAGACATCTTTAGTGTTGAACAAACTTGTCATAAGTTGTCTAAACAGTATAGTGTGACAGGGCCTTAATATTAACAGCTAATTGCTAACCGCTAATCGACTCAGTCTGGGTCACACACCTTCGTCTCCTTCGAGCTGAAGACTAGTGGGACTGACTAAAACCAGTTGATGCTAGTTAGCTGTTAGYGGACTTAAAGTTAGCAAAACCTAGTTGAGTCTAAGCTAATTGGTCAATTAATGGTTTCCAAAGTTATTGAAAACGTTAATCTGTTAAACAAAAACTTAGCTTCTCTATTAGCTGTTAGCAGATTAGCAGAACTGGGCGGAAGCTAAATTAATGCATATTGTGAACAAAGAGCAGTTAGTGACAAGCATATGTAATATWCGTACTGGGAAAACATGCATCTATCACCATGAATCATTCTCGACTCAAATATGTTARCGTTTTTATAACCCACTGCTCCTGTAACCTTCATTTTATTGCTTGTTTAGAGCATTAAGGTTATATTTCCCTCAACAACCATTACTGTACTCYCACTTTCAGTTAATCCTGAAATTACAGACGTGGTTCGGCAAAATCCAGAARCTGCAAGGGCCTTGAAAAGAAGCAAAGTTATCTAAAGGCAAAACACGACCCTGAAAATCCAGCAGCATGAAAAGCAGCTCTGTAATTAGATGCTAAATTAGTCTACGTGGACCAATTAAGCAAGACAAGACATGGGGGCTCTGTAATGCTTTGTCAACAGAAATGAAACCGGTACAAGGAGACAGACGGGTTATGGAGGAACACGTCTGAGCGAGGAAGGGGGGCATGAGAGCATGTACTCTGATTAAAGGGGAGAGGAGGATCAAAGAGATTTTATTTGGCATGCRTGTGAAGATTAAACAAACCTTTAGAAGAAAAAAAGGCTCCCATCATTTCYTGTATTAAGTTTGAATTAAATTTTAATGTAGAAACATTGCTTGATCTCTCCCTACAAATGATGATGATGATGAAGCTTTGATTTTGATGCTTTAAATGTAAGCGCAGCCTCTTAGCTTGGTGCTGACACGCTGCTTCGTTTTACATCACATACTTTTACTTTCTTTGCAACTTCACCAATATTTTTCAGTTTTGTTGATAACCACAGTATTAGTTCAATGGACACCCAGTTTAGCTGTTTTAATGTAATTTACCAATTACAGAATTACTCCATAATCTACCGGTAGTAAATATTTTTTACAGCTTTAAAAATGTTTTAAATAATGGAGATGTGTGCTCCTTTCTAAGCTCTGCAAAATATAAAATGGCAAGTGGTTTGTTAGATAAGGGCCAGATGTGGCACTGTTATTAATATGGCATTCCMCAACTGGCCAAGTTGTGTTTTGGTATAAGAGCTCAAATTTGTCAATGCCACAACTGGCCCAGATGGATTTTTTTTGGTTCATGTGACCCAAATCCATCAGTGACTCAACTAACCCGGTTGTGATTTGGTTTTACCTGGCCCAAATCTCTTAAAGCCACAAATAGCCCAGTTGTGGTTTGTTTCATGTGACCCAGATCTATCAATTCCACAAYTGACCCAGTTGTCGTTTGGTTTTCGTGATTCAAATCGTTCAGCACCGCCGTTAGTGAGGTTGTAATTTGTTTTACATGGCATACATTTCTTAATGCCACAACTGGCTCGGTTCTGGTTTGGTTTATATGTGCCAAATTTGTCAATKCCCTAACTGGCCCAGTTGTGGTGTGATTTATGTGACCCATTGTGGATTTTGTTTATGTGGCCCAAATCTGTGAATTCTACAACTGGCCCAGTTGTGTTTTGGTATAAGAGCTCAAATTTGTCAATGCCACAACTGGCCCAGCTGGTTTTTAATTTTTGGTTCATGTGACCCATATCCGTCAGTGCCTCAACTAACCCAGTTGTGATTTGGTTTTACGTGGCCCAAATCTCTTGAAGCCACAGCTAGCCCAGTTGTGGTTTGGTTCATGTGACCCAGATTTATCAATGCCACAACTGACCCAGTTGTCGTTTGGTTTACGTGGCTGAAATCGTTCAACACCACAACTAATGAGGTTGTGATTTGTTTTACGTGGCGTACATCTCTTAATGCCACAACTGGCTCAGTTGTGGATTTTGTTTATGTGGCCCAAATATGTGAACTCTACAACTGGCCCAGTTGTGATTTGGTATAAGAGTTCAAATTTGTCAATGTGTGGGCCAGAACCAGTCAAAATCCAAGAAAATCTTGATTCTGTTTTTAATTTGTTTCATTTGCACAAATTTAAATCTCTTTTTTTTAATCCTTGAGTCGATCCCTTTGATTCCAGCTCCACGGCTGCAGCAGTCGGCCATAAAACCTGGAGAGTCTGGGTGCGCAGGCTGTTTTCGTTTAGCTGGCGTACCTGCACTGAGAAGATAAGGGCGCAGGTGATAAAAACCTGTCGGCATGTTGACATTTCTCTGGACACTCGAGCTGTCGGCCACAGCTGTGCAGAGAAAAGAATAACARTTTGAGAGACTAAATCAACCTTTTTGTTAACTATATCTTTAAAAAATGAAAGACAGCTCTTTACTAATTGGTTTAACCTATTTTCTTTGGCAGGAAAGTTGTGGCTTTCCATATGTAAGAACTATAAATCAGTTGGCTTTGATATATAT
>NW_013952418.1:870382-873834 GCF_001266775.1 Austrofundulus limnaeus | reverse complement strand
TATATATATATATCTCAAAGAAAAAGCATGAAACTCTATTCATGGCTGCTGATTAGGCAAATTTCCAATGAAAACATGCTTTAATTTGCAGGTTAAACAAGCTTCAGGATGATTTAAATTACTCAATTAAATGTAAATGTCAGTTTCTTAAATATTCTGGTTAAAAAAATGTCCAATTTACTCCTGATTAACTGATCTGAATGTGTTACAGTTTTCCTTTAAAGCCTGAAATTGTAATGTCTGGTCTAAACACAACACGTGTAAATCAGATTTGTGTTTTGAGATAGATGCTAAAACATGAGCGTTTATTTTTGATGTATGGCAGTTTTTATCCAACGTGATCATCTGTTTTTTGCTGCGGGAGCTATCTTCTGAGGAGGCGATCCTTAACTCGGTTGTGAAAAACGACAAAGCAAAATGAAAACTCAAGAGGTTGTCGTTCCTGAAACTGAACACAAAAAGACATTTGAAGCTGATCTCGTTAAGCTTTATTTTAATGAAACCTCAGTTGTGCTGACACTACCAACAATAAGCTTCATTTCATYGATCCGTGCAGTTTCATCACATTAATCCTGATCGGTGACATTTGTCTGCAGATGCTTGCTTTCGTTTCACATTTATAAATTGTGACATTTACAATTTAGGAACAGCTCAGAAGTATTTTTAGAGGGACCGTGCAGTATTGACAGGTGTTTCTATCCAAACACCATTTGATTAAATGCCTCGTTGAACCGACGTGTTGCATTACTGAGAGAGCTGATAATCATCAGTCTGAACGAGGAAAGATGGGATCATGTGGTGAAAAGGTAACCTTGTTTTGAAGTTTGTAGTTACAATAGGCAGCAGGTTAATGTATAAGGGTACTTGTGTATGTACTTGATATTTACAGCTCGTGTACCTGCTGACCAGTGGTGGGCATGGTTCCACTAATCAGCTTTTTATAGCTTTTTAATTATCTTTGAAAACTGTTAGCAGGCCARTGAGCTTCTGCTAAATTAAGTTTTGCCAACTTTAAGTCTGCTAACAGCTAACAAGTTAACTAATCAACAGGTTTGTGGCAGTCTCACCAGTCTTCAGCTCTAAGGACACAAAGACGTTTTACTCAGTCTGAGTGACAGTCATCTTAGCAGTTAGCGATTAGCACTTAATGCTAGCTGTTACTAATTTTAGAAGATATGTGACGAAGACTGAGTGGCAGTCATCTTAGCATTTAGCAAATTGCTTAGTGTCAGTTTTCGCTATTTATTTCAAGACCTGGGATGTAGATTGAGTGACAGTCATCTTAGCATTTAGTGATTAGCAGTAATGCTAGTTCTTGCTAATTTTTGAAGACATAACACAGACAGRCCAGCTGTCTTATTAGTGATTAACAATTAATGCTAGCTTTTGCTAATTTTTGAATGACTGAGAGAAAYTGAGTGACAGTCGTCTTCCAGTTAGCGATTAGCAGTTAGTAACTGCTTTTGCAGTAGAAAAATACGTGAAGACGTGTGACACAGATTGAGTGACAGTTKTCTTAGCGGTTAGCAATTAGCTGTAATGCTAGCTTTCCCTAATTTTTGAAAACGTGACAGACTGAGCAGCTGTTGAATTAGTGATTAGCAGTTATATACCTTTTGCTAATTTTAGAAGATGAGTGACACAGATTGAGTCACATTAATGTTAGTGGTTTGCGGTTAGCAGTTAGTGCTAGCTTCTGATAAATTTTACTTTTTTAGCATAATGGACACAGTTTCACATAGTGGATTATGAGGAAGCAAAGCTAACTTTTTGGTTAGCTGTGCCCACCACTGATGCTCAGCTAGTGGTGTATCGCAATGTTAGGTTGGTATCTGGCTCAGTTGATGATGGTAGCCATTTTGAAYTGGTTTAACCCCAATAGAAAATCAGTTATAGATGTGCATTTAGTTGTTATTTACAACAACTTTGGTTTAAAATGTTTGTGCAATGCTTCATGAGATATTTTTGCTGATGCTACAAATTATCATGTGTGCAGAACCACACAGACACAGGCAAAAACATTATCGCAGCTTTTCCTTCGATGTGGCTTTAAATTAAATTCACATTTAAATGTCAGATTCTGTGATATTGTATTACCAAAAATAAGATGTCCAAAAAAAAAAACCTATTCAAGGAAACCAACAGATTGTGTTGACTCAGGATTATGATTTCTGACCGGCAGCTTGACATCCACTACCTTTAAGAGTTTTAACAAGTATAAAAACAGCTTTTCTGGTTGTTTCCAAAACTATTAATAAGAGCAGATTAAAGCTGCTGTGTCTCCTGCTGATTTTGGCAGATGGTCAACATGCCCGACGGATTTCTCACGGACGGGCCAGAACCGACCGTAATTGTGCAACAGATGACGAGTAAGTCGAGGTCACTCTGGTCTCTCACTAATGGAGATTCTGGACTTCTGTTCCACTGAGATTTTTTTTACTGATTTGCTTGAAGCACTCATTACTCTTCTGATAACGAGCTGCACAGCTGAGGGCTTATCTTTCTTTCTGAACTCCTCCACAGACTCACTGAGGAGTTTATCTGTTCTTTTATTTGAAGAAGGAGCTTGTTCTAAAATAAACACTAACGCCGCRGCAGCTTAGGTTTCAGGTCAGAAGTTTACCTTCATGTTGCAGGCGTGGATTTCTTTTTAATTTTTTAGTTTTTGGTTTTTTATAACAGTTCTTTGATATGTGGTGTGATTGTGAAATTGTGGGACATAAAACCCTCAGTAAACGCAACAGGATGCAGAAGAAAGTATCTTCCTTAATGTCTTTACTGTTGGTCTGCTCCCATGTGACTCGGTGGTCGAGTCCCCCCTAGTGGTCTGGTTCACTTCTGTTTTACGGAGTAGAGTTTTTAGYGTTTTCTTACTATTGTTACTTTCTTACATTCTGGGTCGCACGTCTTCAAAATTTAGCAGAAACTACCATTAACAGCTAACCACTAAGACAACTGATCCTCAGTTTGCTGCACGTCTTCAAAAATGAGCAAAAACTAGCACTAATTGCTAATCCTTAACCGCTAAGACGACTGTCCCTTAGTCTGTGTCATATTTGTCTCATTCGAGCTGAAGAATTGTGGGGCCAACACAAATCTGTTGGTTTTAGCTTGTTAGTTAGCTGTTAGCAGATTTAAAGTTGGCAGAATCTAATTTAGTGGAAGCTAATTGGTCCACTTAAAGTTTTCAAAGTTATTGAAAAAGCTAATCTGCTAAACACACTCAAATCAACAATCAACTATTAAAATATCTCTTGAACCRTCAACTTTTTTGTTTTTTAGGTGACTATTGGAAGCACGTCAAGAAAACTTCAGGAAATGGTTTCCAAATATAAGCCTTTAGGGAAAATAAAATAAACCTGTCTGAACTTTTAAAAGTCAAAAGAAAAACTCCTGGAAACGTTTTAGTCAAAAACTCCTGCAGGTGGATTCACTGGAGCTCTATAATGTCA
>NW_013952418.1:862215-870348 GCF_001266775.1 Austrofundulus limnaeus | reverse complement strand
TCCTATTTTTTTAAACAAATTTTTAATATTTACTGAATCTCCCTGCACGGTACTTTTATTTTGGCAAGTAAATAAAGCCATTGTTTTACATCTTTAAACTCTTAAAGAGTTTCCTGAATCTGTTAAAAGTTTTTTTTCCTCATCTCTGGCATTTTGTATCAAAGACTGGAGCCAAAGATCCAGATCATCGATCGACACACTGAGAAAAAGCTGAAAACGAATGTTGTTGTTGTATTTTTACACTCTGAAAGCAGAAGGCTCAGAGATAAAAAGTAGATTTTTTTTCATCAGTTTTTAATATAATTTTGCATTTAAAAATGGTGGTGAAATGGAATAAACTGTTAAACTGCTTTGGATCTGCAGATTTGATCATTTACTGTATGAACTTTGTAGGCATGATGTCTTTATTCTTATTAAAATGTAACAAAACGTGTGAGTTACTGTTCAGATAAAGATAAATGTCTGAATGATGAGATATAACTAATACTTAGTTATATTTATTATTTATAAATCCAAAACATTTGACACGCTCAGGAGATGGGTTCTCAACTTGTTTTTGTTTTTTTTACTTTTATAGTTTCCTAATAATTGACCTTATTTACAAATATTTTCCCCATAGAAATACATYAAGATATTTTGTTTCCTTCATGAATATTGTTTTTGAAATCTGATTCATCTACTACCTCTTATTTTGTCTTTTTCAGCTACCTTTAAGTTTAGCAGACTCATTACTAGTTCTAGCTTTTAGCCGGCATTTTGCTACTTTTTGTTTTTATCTAGTCTTTTCTACTTTTAGTTTAAATTTATGGTCTGATAAGTTTAGCTAGTCTTTTGCAACTTTTATATTTTAGTTGATGTTCCCACTAGCGTTTTGCAATTTTTAGCTTTTAGCTACCGTTCTGTAACTTTTTAGCTTTAGTCTTTTAATTAATGCTCTGTTACATTTAGCTTTTGGCTAGCCTTTTGCTACTTTTATACTTTTTAACTTCCATTCTACTACTTTTAACTTTTAGCTAGACATTTGCTATTTTAGCTACCAACTTTTAGCTTTTCTTTCTCTTTTATTACTTTAGTATTTTATGCTGCCATCCTGCTATTTTTGCTAGTTTTTGATACTTAAGCTATTCTTCTGCTACTATACTACAATAGCATTTTGTTACTTAGCATTTAGTAAGCTTTCTGCTACTGTTATCTAGCATTTTGCCTTGTGTTTTGTTACTTCAGACTTTTAGCTACTGTTTTTGTAATTTTAGCTAGTATGTTGCTTCTTTTAGCTTTAACAGATTTCACAAAAACCTTCAGCTTCAGCTGAATTTCGACAGGAAATACTTTTTTGTTTTGTTATTAAATTCAATTCACTTTATTTATATAGCACCAAGTCACTTAACTTTTAATATTTAACATTATATCTTCTGGTTATGAACTATTTATTTATTGTATTGTTTTTCAAACAGAGCTGATCGTTGAATCYGTTTCCTGTCTGTTGACAGATAAATATTCATGTAGTTTATTTTTAGCAGAGCAGCAAAATCTTCACTGTAAGGATATAAAATAAACTAAAAAAGAAAAGTGCAACATTCATCCTGCATGATTTGAAAGTAATGACAGGGTAGAGCAGCACGCTGTTCCATAACCCTGAATTTTTTAAGGGTGAAATTAGCTCAGTTGCAGTCCATTATCTCACACAGCGTGGAGCGCTCATTTTTTATTTATATATTCAGTTTTTGTTCCAGCACAGGTCAAGGTGACCCTCCGTTTTCTTCACTGTGGCCTCCCGCCTGCAAGAGAGCAACTCAGAAATCTAACAAAGAGAACCGGAGTTTAGCACCAGGAGTTTAGCCCAAATCAACCAGAGACAACCGAAGACACTGGTAGTTTCACCCAAATCAGACAGAGGCAACTGCATAAACCAGTGGTTTCTGAGGAAAAACTTGTGAGGGGTCTGTCGATGGGTTTAGTCAAACATTTATTTGTCTTATTTTTAGCTGAAACAAATCTAAACTTTACTTTGCAACTCCTTGGTAAAACAAAATCACAAATTTTCTTCTTTTAAAAGCAAAAAAATTGATCAGTGTTTGTTGGAACGTTGCTGTTATTTTTCAGCATAAGATGAGTTTTGTCTGAAACTCACTGGGCTGACATTTCAAAGAAGTGACAAAACTTTCTTACTAAAAACAGCACAAAATATTGGTATCTGCGCTAAAAAAATTCTGAAAAAATAAAATATTTTAGCTGATTTTGTGTCTCAATTACATACATGTCAACTTGTAAGGATTGTCCGTAAATTAAAAGGATTTTACGTCATTTTGCAGGTATACAGACTTATAGGGCAATCTCACGGATTTTTTTTCAAAACCTCATTTTCAAATTTATCTAACATGTCAGAGCCTGTAGGATGATTTAAAAAAACAACAAATAACATCAAACAGCCATCTTCCAACCTRTTCTGCCACTAGAAATAAGTTTTGAAMTTTTTTCGCTCTCYTTTMCTCCTGCTTYGCAGCAGGAGCTTTCATGTCCGCAGCCGACAGACCCCTGCGAGTTGTATGGATTTTTTGCAAAATTTACGGATTTTTGAGGCTCTTTATACAGGTAAACGTCCGAAGAGTTTGACATGTATGCAATTAGCTGCTGTTTGCTTTYTAGTGCAGCTCTTGGGTTCAGATTTACCATCAGTTGCAGTGGAGAAAACATGAAAATGAACACATGATGCCTGATCGGCAACACGTGAACAGAAGAAATGAACGGGTGAGAGTGAAGTTGTAGCRTGCTGTGCTATTGTGCATTGCATTAATACGTCCCTAATTCCTCTTTCTTTGGGCGCAAGTGGGCACTGAAGTAGATTTTCCGAGTAAGCCGTATGTGGTTGTTAGTCTTCAGGGAAGAGGAGGCCTTAATAGAACCCCTGACCTGCATGGATTTCTATCTCTTAATGAAATATATTGTGCACACAGTAGGGGATGCACTTAAAGTGAAGTGCACCCTTCAGAGTAAAGTGCACCCTTTGGCCAGAACTAAACTTTATTTTTTATTTTTTTTTCCATTTAGAAAAAAAAGTCATTCACCAGTGGCAATCCTGCAACAGAGGGGAAAAAATAGAAAAATATATTAGTTTATATTTTTTAGAGATATTTTCCTGAACTTTTCTGTCTCATAATAAGCTGGCGGTCAGTGGATGAACTGTGAAGAACGTTCAGCAAGTAGCTGAGCTCCAACACTGACCAGTGGGGTTTTAAATCAGGCCGACCTGCATCAGGTTAATCTTCCTGTTGTAATTTTATCTGTTTAAATTTGTTCTCCAGGTTTGTTTTTGTTTCCTCTCCACTGCTTTCTTTATTTTTTTATTTTTTGGTTTATTTTATTCTAAAAATAGATCACAGACACCTCACAGCGAGAGCTTCACTGTGTAATAATGTCTTTAAATAAGCTGCTTTAAAGACAGTAGTGACCATAAACTATATCTCCTATAATGCACGTCGATTGTTTTATCAGTGAAATTACTACTAYGTAGTACTTTTCAGTGTTTATAAAAGAAYGTGTTAAAATGTTGTTTCTCTGCAGGAGATACCACATAGAGCTCAKTTATTGTTTGTTAGCGCTGCTCAACCATAGCAATGAGACAAGGAATGYGACATTTTACGTTTAGTCGAAGAAAAGCAAGAAACATTGCAGTTAATTACATAGAGACCAAGACCAGACATTACTACAATATTCAGAGAAAGTGGGTGAATTTAGAGAATAATAGAAAAAATAAAGAGGATGTAATATCAAGGATGAGATTTGATCATACAGAATTAAATAGTACAATTATATTTGAGTTTAGCCCAAATTTAATGGAGATGCCGAGGGTTTATCCTAAATCAAAGGGAGACAGAGACAACAGTTTTACCTCATATCTATCAGGCACAACCGGAGACACTGGTGGTTTGCCTTAAATCTAACAGTGATAACCAGAAACACTGGTGGGTTACCCCAAATCTAACAGAGACAATCTGTGGTTTAGCCCAAGTTAAACAGAAACAAGCTGAGACACCAAATCTAACAGTGAACCATAAACTGATGGGTTACCCCAAATTTAACACTGGTGATTTAAAAACAGGAGATTGTATATTCTTAGATTTTACAAAATGTGCAAATGAGGGTGAGTAATTAGAAATCCTTCCAAGAAAAAGAATTAAATACAAATGAGGAAATTGGTCATGAATGAGGGAAGAATGGAGCGGGAGATTGACAGGTGGATTGGTGATGCGGGTGTTGTACCGGTCTGTCATGGTGAAGAGAGAGCTGAGCCAGAAGGCGAGCTCTCGGTTTACTGGTCGGTCTACGTTCCTACCCTCATCTATGGTCACGAGYTTTGGGTMRTGACCRAAAGAACGAGATCACAGATACAAGCGGCCGAAATAAGTTTCCTCCGCAGGGTGTCTGGACTCTCCCTTAGAGATAGGGTGAGAAGCTCTGTCATCCAGCAGGGACTCAGAGTAGAGCCGCTGCTCCTCCACATCCAGAGGAGCCATTTGAGGTGGTTCATCTAGTTAGGATGCTTCCTGGACTCCTCCCTGGTGAGGTGTTCTGGRCACRTYCCACWGGGAGGAGACCCAGAGGAAGACCCAGGACACGCTGGAGGGACTATGTTTCTCAGTTGGCCTGGGAACACCTTGGGATTCCCCCAGATGAGCTGGTCCAAGTGGTTGGAGAGTAGGAAGTCTGGGTCTCTCTGCTTAGGCTGCTGCCCCCGCGACCTGACCCCGGATAGGAGGAAGAAAATGGACAGATGGAATTAAATTTTTGTCTGTCATAGAAAGACAAAGTGCCTTCAGTCGGAGGCTTCTTCAACTACGCTGTAATACAGACCGCTACACAAGATCTTTCCTGCCCACAGCCATCAGCATCTACAATAAGTTTTTAGTTAAATGATTTACAACAACACCAAATTTCCCTCTGGGATCAATAAAGTATTTTTGAATTTGAATTGAATTGAATTTGATTATTTTTTTCATTTTTTTATGAAGAGAAATTTTAAAAAATACAATTATAGTAGTGTAGTTCCTGAACTGTACTCCAATCTAGAAGGTGGCAGTAATGTACGTAAACAATGTTTGCCAGCTGCCTTATTAAAAAAAAAAAAACAGAAGAAGATGAACAGTGTGAGTGGGCGGAGCCAGAGCAGAAATCTTTTGGGAAGCTGACAAACTGAAAACACTAGTAAGTTTAACACAATAAGGCTAAATAAAGAGAAGTTTTTTGGATCGACTTGTGTGTCCTGATGCATCTCAGTAATCCAAGTAGAAAAATCAAACACAAAATAAGTAGATCCTCTGGATGGTTCTTCTTTAATGAAACGTTTCGTCTCTCCTCCAAGAAACTTCTTCAGTCTGAGTTTCAGGTGAACTCAGCCTTATAAGCTCCGCCTCCACATGGTGGACAAACAGGTTAGTCACATCCAAAAGAGGACCATCAGCCAAACAATAGGTTGTTAGTGCCTTGAGTGGCTCTATTGTTCATCACCTGACAATCGTTGGGGCCCTGATTCACACCTTTTGCTCACAGGGGGCGGAGTCATACTTGCAATAACAGCGTTGTAGGAGGAGGACAACTGGACACAAAGACCTCCACCTCTGTTTAATGATGGATGTTTTTTCTTCACAAAAATGGCTTCCTTTACTCCTCTCTCAAACCTGAAACCCCTCAGATTGAAGAAATCTTGGAGAAGAGACGAAACGTTTCATTAAAGAGGAATACATCCAGAGGACATAATTATTTTTTTCTTTTTGACAGACTTGTGTGTTTTTGTTTTCCTGTGGAGAGTTTAAAACTAGTCAAATGAAAAACAGAGTGAAAGCATGCTAGACTTTTAATTTGATTAAATTTATCTTCTGTTTTCAGGCAAACCTGGTTGTATTTAGGTCTAAACTTAGAAACCCTAAAGAATAACAGATCCCACATTTAGTCCAGATGTTTATATTTGGTCTGATCTGAAGGCTGTCTGCCGTCAGTAAATGGACGCATCGCTGAAAACAGAGTTATTTTAGAGACACAGACACAATAACAGCATTTCAGCCCCTCAATTAGACTTAATGCTGCTCCTGACTTCATCACCAGGTCTTAAAGTCCTGCTCCTAATGTATCCATAAAGCAATTACACCCTGCTCCCAGGATTAATGAGTCCAACTTGTTGTTTGTTTTGTTTTTTTTCTTTCAGTAGATTAAAGTCACCATTAGTCACAACGCTGGAGAATTTGATAAAGCTGATCCTGCACCGTGACATGTCCCGACCGGGGTATTAAATAATGTTTAAAAGATGAAAACATTCGAGTAACAAGCACCCAAGGACACAGAATTAAGTGGAGCAAAAAACTACATAAAGAGCTTTTTTTTTTAAATATTTGAAAACTGCATGAGTTAATTGGTGAGGACGATTGTCGATTAGAGCAGCGTTCTAAATAAAAGCTGGTTATTTGCGGGATTTGTTTTAAAGAATTGAGCAGCGACACAAATGCGAATTGATTTCTGTTATTTTTGTGTCTTCGTGGCTCCGTAAAATCACACCAAGATTCATTGCTAGATTTGTCTGAGTGCTTTAAACGCTCACACGCTGACACTTTAAATAAATGATGAGGAATCGGTCCATCTCTGTAGATGGATCATCTCATACCTGATTGTCAGTATTTATTTTTCTACTCTTATCTAGGGATGGGCAATGTGGTAAAAACCGTAATCGTGACTTTATCATGATTTTTTTGTATTTTTTACTGAAATCTACAACAAAAAGATGCCATATAACTACATAAACAATAACAGAGTATAGTAAGGTGTTGTAATTGTTATTTTGGATTCATTTTTTGTCCATTGATTAAATGAAGAGATAAGCTAACATCATCTCTGTTTAAATGGCGGGATAAACCAACGTTAGCGCTGGTTAACTGAAGCGACAAGCTAACATCAGCTTTGTTTAGCCGAAGTGATAAGCTAATGTCATCTTTGTTTTGCAGAAGGGAGAAGCTAACGTCAGCTCTGTTTGGCTGAAGGGATAAGCTAATGTTAGCTTTGGTTATCTGAAGTGATAAGCTAATGTTAGCTTTGGTTAACTGACGGGATAAGTTAACATTAGCTCTTGTTAGCTGAATGGATAAGCTAACATCAGCTCTGTTTAGCTGAATGGATAAGCTAACGTTAGCTATGTTTAGGTGAAAGATTAGGATAAGCTAACGTCCTCTCTTGTTCACTGAGGGGATAAGCTAACATTAGCTCTGTTTAGCTGAAGAGAAGAGCTTGTTAGCTTAAAGAACTGGTTAACGTTAGCTTCGGCAAATAAAACATAATATTTCATGATCTATGTCTACTAGCATGTCAGTTTGAACATAAGCTAAAAATATTTACCATATTTGACTATCTCAGAAACATCAATAGCATCCATTTTTTTTCCTTATGTGTACTGTTTAACACCAAATTATTCTGGAAACGAGGAGACAGACTGTCATACCGAGGCCAGTTTTTTATTTATTTTTTAATGGACTGAATTCTCAAATTATACAGTGGCTTGATTGAATAATCACCGTAGGCGATGTGATTTTCAGTGTAAACAAATGACTTTATAGCTGGATACGCACAGTTCAGCTTGGCATGCTCCAACGCTCTTTGTGCCAGAGTCTGAACACGCCCCGAGTCACCAACAATAATTACAATCTTTACTATAAATACTCAGCTGTGGCAGCAGCCTGTGATTGATAACTGTACGTTCACTCAGAGTAATGTGAAACACACAGCAGAACACGGGCAGCGGGGATTTGTAACGCTCACACATTCAGATCAAAAAATTATGACCACTGACGGATAAAGAAAGCTCAAAGATTCATTTTGTTTGTTTTTACACGCAATTAAACGCCACAGAGCCCAATTATTCCCAGTACCAGACACACCAGGACGGGCACTCACTTATCTATTCATCATGGGTATCAATATTTGGCATGATTCCTTTAATTGAAAATTTGAAACCTGCCATAAGAGAAATAAAAATTTCAGTAGATCTTTACTATACTGGTTATTTTTTAAACTCACCCATAAATTAATAAAATTATGAGGACAGTGAGCTGAGGTGTTTGTTTTCTTGCTAAAGACACTTTGACACATGTAATA
>NW_013952418.1:860229-862073 GCF_001266775.1 Austrofundulus limnaeus | reverse complement strand
TAGATAGATAGATAGATAGATAGATAGATATAGATATAGAAATATATATTAGTCAGAGATTCCTTTTAAAGACCCTACTTTAGAGAGAAAGGAGACGATGAAAGCATTAAACTATTTTTCTGCAAACTGAGCGTGTGAACTGTGATCTGCAGTCATTAAACCACGATGTGGAAATTAAAATCAAAGAGGCAGAAGAAACGAGTTTCATTGACCCGTTAATCCAGGAAATAAGATTTGTTTCTGTTTGTTTCCACGTAAACAAGCAACTAAACCTTTATTTATTTTTTATTTTCAAACAAAAGCACAGAGTTTCAGCACTCATTACATCAGAGAAGGAATCCAACCATGATGGTTCTAATGTTCTCCGAAACCCGCAGTTTGTGAAAGTCAAGAAGAAGCATTGTTAAAATTTTCTGTCTTCCACTCAGACAAATGAAACGAGCCGTTGTTGTTGTGCTGCTTAGACTTTACATGCACGCCGCATGGCAAAGTAGCATTAATCAAAAATAATTAGACTTTATCTCTGTGGACACGGCTCCTCTATCAGAGAGATGTTTGACCTTCGCACAACAGAATGCAAAATCCAAACAGCGTGGCTTTTTATTCATTCAGCTCTCTGGATATAAAATAAATAATCAAATCTTCTCAAACACTTTGTCTCACAAAGTTTTTAATACGAAATCAGGATATGAATATCGTTATAAGTGGGCGTCTGTCAGTTTGAGTAGAACAGCCATTTAAACAGATGTTTCCATCTTTAACTTCATTAACTTACATTTTTAACTTCTATGATGAGTTAGAAGTAGATACTTTGTGTTCCTCCCTGAACCTGAACCAAAACACTGAAGTGGACCAGTTTATATAATTTATATTTTTGCATTTACAATAAAAAATGCTGATATATCAGCGATCAAATAAATATTCTGCATTTGATGCCTGCATGTAGCTGTGATGAAGTGAGAGCAAGTCGTAACGAACGCAGTAAAGCACGCATCAAACTCAAGGCCCGTAAAACTTACTGAAATTATAGATAGAATATCCTTAGTTTTAGCGTTGGTCAGTTTATTTTGAGCCATGTGGATCTTTTTATTTATTTTTTTAATTGAGTAGTTTCACATTAGCTGTGGCTCGTAACACTTGTTCACAGTCTGCTGCTGCTCAGCACCGTCTGCTAAATAACGACAAAAGTTGGGAGAAAACGTCCACTTTGGGATTTCATTAAATATGACTGAGAGAAAATCAAATCATTGTCTTGTAGTGGAAACAGGTGATAAAACAGGTGGAATACTTCTCAAGGGAAAAACTACATGAATCAAATTCACACAAGATGCTAACTATGACTATCTTGACACACTAGCTTTTCTCAGTAGTTCCTGTGAAAAACAAACTCCAGGTTGGACACAACTATTATCATCATCCTAAAATAATCACCCAATTTTTAGTTGGTAAAATTGAGTTACATCATTATTTTAGGAAGGTGCCGCTGTAATGGACGTTTAACTAGTGATCAAATAGCTGTTGGTTAGTTAACTCACAGTAACATCACAAGCTTGAGGATGTATTGGCAAATATGTTTATTCAAACTATAAAAAAAAATCTAATACTAGAACTAATAAAAACTAAACTAATCATTAAAAATGCATTAATAACTACAAACCCCAAAACCAGAAAAGTTGGCACGTTGTGTAAATCGTAAATAAAAACAAAATACAATGACTTGCAAATCTTTTTCAACCCATATTCAGCTGAATAGAATGCAAAGACAATATATTAAATGTTCGAACGGAGAAACTTTATTTTGTTTTGCAAATAACCATTAACTTAGAATTTAATGGCAGCAACAC
>NW_013952418.1:856830-859024 GCF_001266775.1 Austrofundulus limnaeus | reverse complement strand
GTGTTCAATTGAATATAGGTTGAAAATGATTTGCAAGTCATTGTATTYTGTTTTTATTTACGATTTACACAACGTGCCAACTTTTCTGGTTTTGGGGTTTGTAATAAAAACTAGCAAATCCACTGTGAAAACTTATGAAAACTGAATTAAAAGAAAAAAAAAGTCGCAACGAATTAAAACAAAACTGTAATAAAAAAATTCAAAACTATTATCAGCTTGCTCCAAATGTTTATTTATTTATTTACAGTTATTTAACCAGGCAAATCCCGTTGAGATCGCAGATATCTTCTTGCAGGCATACAAACGTATAGAGCAATCTCACASATTTTTCCGTGTTTTACGGATTTAAAAAACAACAACAACTCTGTTTCAAATTTATTTAACGTCTCAGAGCCTGTAGGACGTTAAAAAAACGATAAATAACATCAAATAACCATCTTCCAACCCGCTCTGCTGCTAGAAAAAGTTCTCCCGTCCTCATTTCTCCTGCAGCTGATGGTTCACTTTCTGCTCGTGTGTTTATTTAAACAACCCRTAGATAAGAAATTTATGCTTTATATTTTGACAAAATGCAAATGTTTTAACTTGTTTCTCCATATTCAGTATCAGTGTGTCACATACAAACATGATTACAGAAAGATGAAATAATAAACGCTCTCAGCATGGTTTTGTTAGAATATTCCACATTTCTTTGTCTCTGTCAGCTGAAGGTGAAGTAAACTGAAGAGTCTGTTTCGCTGACTGGAACTGATATCTGCCACCGCTTGGAGCTYATATCTCACCTGGTGGTACTTTTTAGCCATGACACGGTAACCTGTGGCAACTAAACTCTCTTAGAATCTGATCTAGAGCCAGGTACAGAAAATCCTTTTAGCTGCGGCAGGAAAACATTTCCACCAACATCCGTTTATCTTCCCATGGAKGAGATCCACCACCGGTGTTTTCTCCTTCTTATTAATAAAAACAATGTATTAAATAAAAGAGATTAGTTACATATTGAGGTTTGTTTCTTTGTGGAATTGCAGTTTTTTTCTGAGAAATGGACAGTTTATCTGGGAGCAGATGGAAACTTAAAAATGAAGGATGGTTGTTTCTCTGTTCAGTCAGGTGTAGCTCTGCTGCAAAGAAAAGCGGTTTCATGAGGAAGATTTTGCAGAAAACTCCTGCTTAACCAACCACAGAAGGCAGAGTGGAGTTGTGCAAATGCACTAAATTCTTTCCAGCGCATGTCAAAATCAAGGCTCGTGGGCCAAATGTGGCCTGACACCGCATTTTATGCGGCCCACGAAAGCTTCAAAGATGTATTGGCTGTGACCAAATTCAGCTTCTGCATCCAATGAAGGACAAATTTGTCGGCCGCTTACACCACATCGCTGCGCCGGAGGCTGTCCAAATTTGAAGACTCCTCCAATGCGGCCGACAAATGTGCCCTACTTTTCCCCTGATTTGAGGGACGGGTCCGATGGATCCTTCTCAGCTCACCATATCCCATAATGCACTGAGGCCGGCCAGAATTTTTTTCCTGCTCATAATGGACGAAGCAAAATAAAAAATAAATTGGTCTTCTAGACGGGTTCTTTTAAATGAAACAGTTCATCTCTCCTCCAAGAGTCTTCTTCAGTTTGAGGAGTTTCAGGTGAGATGTACAGTATATTCACTAAACATGTCGTCACAGTGGCTTTCAAACCCCAAAACACATTATGGCAAAGATTGGTTCACCCTAAAGATCCAGTTCCCCTGCACAGAGTAATATTGTGTATGCTGATAAGTGTCTGGAGGACTGATCTGTTATACATAAGGGAAACAAAGCAACCACTGTTCAAAAGAATGAGTCAGCACAGATGAGCAACATCATCAGGCCATGACTCTGCAGTTTACACTCATCTACAGGCCAGGACTCTGCAGTTTACACTCATCTACAGGCCATGACTCTGCAGTTTACACTCATCTACAGGCCAGCACTCTACAGTTTACACTCATCTACAGGCCTGGGCCCTGCAGCTTACACTCATCTACAGGCCAGGACCCTGCAGTTTACACTCATCTACAGGCCAGGACCCTGCAGTTTACACTCATCTACAGGCAAGGAACCTGTAATTTGCACTCATCTACAGTCCAGGACTCTGAAGTTTACACTCATCTACAGGCCAGGACTCTGAAGTTTACACTCATCTACAGGCCAGGACTCTGAAGT
>NW_013952418.1:840047-856524 GCF_001266775.1 Austrofundulus limnaeus | reverse complement strand
CCCACAGTTTACACTCATCTACAGGCCAGGACCCTGCAGTTTACACTCATCTACAGGCCAGGACCCTGCAGTTTACACTCATCTACAGGCCAGGACCCCACAGTTTACACTCATCTACAGGCCAGGACCCTGCAGTTTACACTTATCTACAGGCCAGCACTCTACAGTTTACACTCATCTACAGGTCAGGACCCCACAGTTTACACTCATCTACAGGCCAGGACCCTGCAGTTTACACTCATCTACAGGCCAGGACCCTGCAGTTTACACTCATCTACAGGCCAGGACCCTGCAGTTTACACTCATCTACAGGCCATGATAACTGGCCATGGTAATAATGATAACATGATTGTTTGGATGCTGCAGATGTTTTAGTTGTTGATCATTCTTAACCTAAAATAAAATGTTTTTTTTTTTATTTCTACTCTAGTTTATCAGTCTCCGAGCTTCTGCTTTAAAGAGCACAAAAGCTTTTAACATCACAAAAAAACTGTAATCTAAGATGCAAGCTGTCGATAGCGGCGCAGATCCCGAACGTAGAGCCAACGTTCTGGTCCCCGAGGTAAAAGCAGAGTGCCTAAAATCCACTACTCTTCACTCGCTTCCTGGTGATGCCTTTACTTTGAACATGAAAAAGTGATCTTTTTTTTTTTAAATAGAAAAAAACCCCATCTCAGATTCAAACGATGGAACTATCTAGGAAGTGTAAGAAGAACATCTGCTCTGACCTTGTGTGGCCATGGAGAAAACCCATAAATAAAAAAAAAGTCCTTTGCCCTCAGCGGTGTTTTGAAAGGTTACGGCCCGATCGTGTCTAAATCTGTTTTCCAGAACCAGAAATGACACCTGCTGTGCTCTGTGTAAGGTCTTCGGCTGAGCGGTATAATCTTCATCACCCTGTGTAAAATAACTCGAGCCGAGGCCGTCCATGTGAAATATAAGACAGRCAGAATGTTTTTAAAGATACATTTTTTTTTATCTTTGAATGCTGAGTCAGCGTTCACACGATTGTTTCCTGTTTTATTTATTTCATTAATTTCTGTAATCAAACATTGAGCTACTTTTACCATTCTTAAATGAGAACTTTTGACTCTTTAAAGGGGTTTGTGTTCGTACTTTTGAAAAAAATTTAGGTTAATTTGCAAATAATTACTCAAAGATATTTTCAGTTTCATTAAAATCATTGAAAATTTCAAAAATAGAGCAAGAAAGAGTGCTTGCTCTTTTTTGGCTTTTTGTGCTAATATTAGCCTTTAGCTAATATTTCTTCTTATTTCTGCTTTTATCTAGCTTTTACTAGTTTTAGCTTTTAGACAACTTAATGATACTTTTGACTAAGCCAGCATACTATGTTTATTATAGCTTACAGTTACTTTGACTAGTCTTTGTCTATTTAACTTTTAACTCTTTTGCTGCATTTAGTTAGCTTTTTTCTCCTTTTACGTAGCCTATACCTCTTTTTAGTTGCATTTCGCAAATTTAGCTTCAGATAGCCTTTCAACATTTATGTAGTCGATTGCAACTCTTCTCTTAGCTAGCTTATGCCCAATTTTATCTTTTAGCCATCTTTTGCTGCTTTAAGCTTTGTTTCTGCTCCTTTTAGCTAATGTCCTGCCACATCTAGATAGCTTTTTGTTACATCTATCTAGCTATGTTTATGCTTTTAGTCACTGTTCTGAAATTTTAAGCTAGCCTTTGTTTACAACATTTAGCTGTTTTTGGTGCATTTAGCTAGTTTTTTCTACATTTACTCAACATTTTCTTTCTTTTAGCTCACACTAGCTRGCCTTTTACTACTTTTAACCTTTAGCTAGCCCATTGCTACTTTTCACTTAGTTAGCATATTCCAACATTTAGCTTTGAGCCACTGTTCGGTTACTTTGAGTTAGCTTTTGGCTACTTTTAACATTTAGCTGGCTTTTGCTGTTAGCTTTTTGCTACTATTACTCAGCTCATATTTGATTTTAGCTAGCCCATTGCTATTTTTCACTTAGCATATTTCAGTAATAGCTTTTAGCTATAATTTCCTTCCTTCAGCTACTGTTTTGTGACTTTTAGCTTGCTCTTGACTACTTTAACTGGGTTTTGCTGCTAACTTCTTGCTACTATTACTCAGCTTATATTTGATTTTAGCTAGCTTTTTACTACTTTTAATGTTTAGCTAGCCCATTACTACTTTTCACTTAGTTAGCATATTCCAAAACTGAGTTGAAAGCTATAATTTCCTTCTTTTAGCTACTGTTTTGTGACTTTTAGCTTGCTCTTGACTACTTTAACTGGGTTTTGCTAACTTGTTTCTACTATTACTCAGCTTGTATTTGATTTTAGCAAGCTTTTTACTACTTTTAACCTTTAGCTAGCCCATTACTACTTTTCACTTAGTTAGCAAATTSCAATGCTAAGTTTTTAGTTATAATTTTCTTATTTTATCTACTGTTTTGTGACTTTTAGCTAGTTTTTGGCTACTTTAGCTTTTGCTGCTAACATTTTGCTACTGTTAGCTTATATTTGATTTTAGCTAGCCTTTTACTACTTTTAACTTTTTAGCTATTTGATTGCTACTTTYTACTTAGCTAGCATTTATCTACATTTAGCTTCTATCTATATTTTCCTGCTTTTGCCTTTTTTTCTGCTGTTTTTAGCTACTTTTTTGCCACTTCTAAGCTAACTTTCTCCTTTTAGCTTTCAGCTAGTTTTAATTACTTTTACTTAGCTTTTTACTACTTTAGGGGGGCTTTAGCAAATGTAGCTCCTTGCTAGCATTCTTTTAGYTTTAAGGTGTCTTTCAGCTTGTTTCAGCTAATTTACTCGGTGCCCAGYGTTCACGTTCCAGCTTCACAGAAAATGTGTTTTTTCTATGTTACACGCACTGTTCTATTTATGTTTTTATTGTCCATAATGTCTTGTTACATATGCCGAGAAGATGGAGAGGGGAAAATGAAACGAGTCCCTTGCAGAGCATCAACTTGTTTGGCCATGAAAATATTTATTGCAAGATCAGCCCATAAATCACAAACGCGTGTCGTATTCATTGCCGTGACACGTATACATAAATCCCTCTGCTTTATATTACATTAAAGTGTATTTTTCAGTCAAGTGTATATTCCCATCTAACTCCAGGACGAGGCGCCTGGGACATTCAGGGGCAGAGAAGAGAGGAAGCAAATATTACGCAGCACCGAAGCATCTGAGTCCATTGTCCGACCCAATGAGAGCTAATAGTAATTGATCCTCATGTAGCAGCAGCACTCACAAAATCCATCCATTGATAAACACTTTGTTGAGAAAGTCACGCTGCGGCTCCAGCAGTAGGTTTTCATTTTATTTGTGAAAATGAGCCAACAATTTATTTCTAATCCAAAAAAAAAAAAAAAAACGCCGGCGACGGGCTCCACACAATGGCGTCCCTCAACATGATTTATGGCGCAGAATCTCTGTATATTTCTTCAGCAATAATAAGAAAATACAGCAATAAATCTGGAACTGTCAGGCAATTTTGTTATCACCTTGTTGGAATATCTGAATACATTATTAGAGGAGGGGAGGGGGACACGTTGGGCATTTCAGGGAGAAGTTATGACGGAGCTGTAGCTCTACGCTGCGAGCGCCGTCAGAACGGACGGATAAAGGATGTTTCTGCTTTCATTATCACCCGCCACTGGAAGCAAAGTCATGTTTTTTTCTGTATTCAATTGTCTGCACCGTTACCATCCAGAATCACTGAATGGACATAAATAAAACTTTCACAAAGTAATAACTGGGTACACGTCARAGTAAATCCAATTTAAGATGGCTGCCACAGACAGCTGACCTTAGTCAACACAGGAATGRCTAAAATTCAGTCGATGCTAGCTCTATCCAGCTTGAACGTTATTTTTGGACAATGTCAGCCCTTTTAAGTAAAACCATTGACAGAGAGGAGAACATAGAAATAGCTCTTCCTGAAACTAAAAATGATGATGGAAGACAACAGAGCTTTAGCCTTTTAGCTTTAGCTTTTGCTTTAGCTCCCAAGCTAATATAATGCACAGACCGAAGTATGTAAGTTAGGAAGCTTGGCTGAACAAACTTGTTGCAATGAGATGTTAAATAAAATGCAGTTACAAGTACTGATACTGGAGCTAAACCCAAATTAATGTTTTTTATCTATTCACTTGTAACATTTTTTAATCAAAGCTGAATTCTGTGAAGTTATACCTCGAAAAAAACAACTGAAGCGACGTCTTCTKTAGATTAGACCATCTCATTTCACAGCCAGTAATGCAGCCTATGGCCCACATAGACTGTGGACAGCAAAAAATGTAATAAAGACGTACAATTTTTTAAAGTAAATAAAAATGTGTGTGTAACAAACAGTAACGTTTAGTACAATAAAGAAATACCATATGTAGGCTAATGTGACAGTAGTCAGACATTCCTTTAAAGTGCCAGTGACATTAAACATTTGTAATAAGTATAAATGTAGTTTTGGAAAGCTAACATTAATAACATATTGGGAAATTTATTTCATGCTGCTGAGATGAACAGTTGTTGAGATATTTGCATGTGAAGTAACAGGAAGTGATGTCAAAGGGGAATGTCTGCATGTGAGCAAAACGTTTCTGCAATGGCCGACAACACAGAGAAAAATCTAATGCTTATTTAAATTATTTTGAGTCTATCAGAGAGATGAAGAAGAGTCAGAGATCAAATAATATTGTTCCAAAAAACAAAGACCAGAGAGTTTTTATTTTTAGAGTTCTTCTTTGATGTCACTTCCTGTTCACTTTGTCTGAGCAAAATGGGTAAAATCATGTGTAATACGCCAAGTTTCTTAAAAGATTTTTCTATTTGAATGAAACGCATGTCACAGGTATTTTAAAGTGTTGTAAAAAAATTTTTTTTGTTTATTTAGCACAAAATGAAGCACATTTTGGCGTTTCATCGGCTTATAACAATAATGAAAATAATTACTTGCTTCCTTAATAGATAAATACCTTTTTGTTGTCGATTCGGCTGCTGAGCCACACGATTTGTGTCACAATAAGCAAAGCCTGTTGCATTGTGGTGTATGGCGTTGTGTAATTATGTGTAATTATTGTGTAATTACATAATTACGGCTCCTGACGGAGGAACTCTGGATAGACGCGACGTTTTCTGAACTCAGCGCTTACGCCGTACAACTGATGCTCAGTAATCAGTCAGAGCTGAAGAAAACCCACGTGCTCGGGTCTTGTTCCTGGACATGGTTGTCATTATCGCAAAGGTCATTGAAGCCCACACACACACACACACACACACACACACACACACACACACATACACACATACACACAGAAAGGAGGGGGAAAGAAAGAGGTTGGTATGGAGATCACTAGCTCATTTGTCTCTTTATCAGACGACGTCTCCCTCTCTCCAGAGGAGGTGTCTGTTTGAAGAATGTGCCACGGTTGGGAGGATGAATTTGCATGATGAACTTGGAATTTATTTATTTATTTTTTTTTCAAACCCAGCCACTGTTACTTCTTTTATTTTCTTTTTTTCTTTCTTTCTTTTTTCTTAAAACTGATTTCCATTACACTCAGGGCAGAGCGGCAGATTCTTTGTCAGTTAAAAGGAAATGTTGTAGATAATGATTGCGCCCCTTAAGCTGTCGCACACACACGGGGAGGAAAAAAAAAGCAAAGATTTGCTACACTTGGAGCTCAAAATCTCCGTTTATATTACCAGCGTTATCCATAAAACCCACACACACAAAAAATAAAAACACATCCAAGGAACATTACACGTCGCAGTAAAGTGAGTGAGAAACAGTCTTGATTAGAGTCGTCACACTATTTGTTTTTGTCGCAGGGTAAACGTGCCGAGCGTCGTTTGTTTTGGTGAACGCCGTGGATGGAGGTGAATTGCTCACAAAGGGGTCATTTTCACAGATGTTACACATCTGCAGCTGCACTCCAGGCCCCCTTCAAACCTTTTGATGATAGCCACCGAGCGCTAACGTTATCAACAAATAAGGACTTTACTGCCACAACCTCACATTTTCATGCAGAATAAATCTATTCTGAAACATTAAGACCTCTCAAATCTCTGTTTGACCTGCAGAGACGCAGGATGATAAAGACTGAGGCGCCTGCTTGATGAGAACATTGATCTGTGTCTCGTAACGCCGACAGGGGAGTGACAATCGCCTTTTTGGTTTTAGAGCCGTCCTTTTATAGAAGCAGTGATGTCAGGAGGAAAAAATAAAAACCTGCTCATCAAAGAGAATTTTAAGCAATAAAGCAGGAGACCAACTTTAAAGCTCCATCCATCAATTTTCTATACGTTTTAATCAGTCTGACTTCCGATAAGATGCAACCAACATGGCAAAATTTGTCTGGCCCATATCTGGCCCTTTTCAGCCCCAATACCAGAAAGCATGATGGCGTTTAGGTGGCCCAGATGTGGTTTGCCAGAGGTGGTCTGTACACGGGCCAGCACTACACAAACCAAAACACAATCAGGTTGATTGTGGTGTCGACAGATTTGGTTCACATAAACCAAACCACAATGGGGCCAGTTGTGGCATCAACATATTTGGGCCACATAAACAAAAACAGAACTAGGCCAGTTGTGGCAAAGATGGATTTAAGCCACAGAAACAAAACCACAACTGGGCCAACATTAACACATGCGGGCAACATAAACCAAACCACAAGCAGGTCTGTTGTGGCATTGACAGTTTTGGGCCACATAAACAAAAGCAGAACCCGTGCTAACTTGGGACATTGACAGATCTGGGCAACATAGAACATGACAGTTGTGGTGTCAACAGATTTGGGCTGCTTAAACCAGACCACAATGGGGCCAGTTGTAGCATCAATAGATTTGGACCACATAAACCAATCCACAACCTGGCCATTTGTGGCTTTGACAGTATTGGACCACATAAACCAAAACAGAACTGGGCCAGTTGTAGCATTGACAGATGTGGGCCATATAAAGCAAACTTCAACCATGCCAGTTGTGGTGCCAGCCGATTTTGGCCACATGAACAAATCCACAACAAGGCCAWATGTGTAGTCGACATATTTTGGCCTCATAAACTAAAATAGAACTGTGCCACTTGTAGCATTGACAGATTTGGGCCATATAAATGAAAACAGAACTAGGCCAGTTGTGGCAAAGATGGATTTAAGCCACAAAAACCAAACCACAACCRGGCCAGTTGTGGSATTGACAGATTTGGGCCACATAAACAAAAACAGAACCTGGGACATTGACAGATTTGAGCAAAATAGAACAARACAAAACAATGACAGTTGTGGTGTCAACAGATTTAGGCTGTTAAAACCAAACCACAATGGGGCCAGTTGTGGCAGAGATGGATTTGAACCACATAAACCAAACCATAACTGTGCCAGCATTATCAAATGTTACACATCATATCAAATGTTAAACATATTTCGGCCTCATAAAGCAAAATAGAACTGGGCCAGTTGTAGCATTGACAGATTTGGGACACGTAAACCAAACCTCAACCAGGCCWGTTGTGGTACTAACAGATATGGACCTCATAAAGCAAAACAGGACCATGATAACAATCATACTATGCGCTTGATTGTCTTACATCAATCTTATTGTCCTATGAAATCTAATTTTTTCATCTATATGTGGAAAAAATCCCTGAAGTTGTTTTGTAGAAGCTAGTGGACGTGACATGATCTTTTTATAATATCACAGTTATTAAATAACTTTAGAATGAAAAACACACAACATGATCGAGTCTTTCTTTCAAACTTTAATCACAGCATGTTGCATTTTTATGGAAAATGGCTACAGCCTCATTGGCAGCTGAAGCTCAGCAGATTAAACATTCATGATGCACACAGGGGGGTCACATGATTCTTTTTTATCAGCGCCGCTCCGTGTCATTAATCACTGCAGGCAGAGGACTGAAGTGTCAGTTTTCAAAGTGGTGAGTAAACATACTTTGTTTAAAAAAAAAAGTGATTTAATGCATTTTAACGTGGTTCACTTTGGCTTGTGCTAATTCACGACAAAAAGGCAAAATCCTGTTATTTTGTTGGAGGTCGGACCTAGAGCATGCAGAGAAGGAGCTTCCTTAAAAATAAACCAAACTAGTTCTGCTAATAGCCGAACTAATTATTTGTGTAGCAGATTAGCTAAAGTTGAAAACAGTTAGCAGACCAATTAGCTTCGAGTAAATTAGATTTGACCAACTTTAAGTCCAAAAACAGCTTATGTTAAAATTTTTTACACATTTAGCGTTAGCGAAGCTTCAGTTTTGGTTAGAGGATTATGGGTAAGCGTAGCTAACTTTGTGGTTAGCTGTGCCCACCCCTGTTAATGAGAGACGTGGCTGCAGCTGTGACAGGTAAGACAAGAAGCAGGTGTAGATGGGCATGGATCAAAACTGAGTGGTAAGAGCTAGCTGAGGGACAGAAACTCATCGCTCAGAGAAACTAAATAAGAAAACTTATCAGTTTCTGGACAGTTTCTTCTATGTTGAACGTTTTGTCTTTTCTGAAAAAGACCAGTTTAAGAAGCTACAAGCGTACTCAGCCTTATAAGCAGAACATTTGTGCAGTGGATCAACCAGTTTGATTCAATCTGCTTACAAAAGATATAGCTTTACTAACTATAAATTGCTAAACATTAGTGCTGGGCATTATACCAGTTTGTATCAAATACCATTTTTTATTTTTGTTATGATATACTGTAAATTTTCTGAATACCAACATACCGATTTAAATAGCCTGAAATAAATWAAACAATAGACCCGGTAATGACTTTTTCTCAATCTCAAACCTCCTCCTTCATGACCGGACCAACCATTTAACTTTTATTTAACCAGGTAGACCTCATTGAGATTAAAAATATCTTTTTCAAGAGAGACCTGGCCAAGAACGGCAGCAGCACACAGACATTACAAAATTCAAAAATACAGATATTAAACTACAATCAAATACTTCAAGATAAATAAAAGAAAAACAAGAAATACTCATAATTTTATTTATTTTTTTAATCTTTATTTCAACAGGCAAAACATTGAGAACAATTCTTTTATTTACAATGTTGGCCTGAGAGTGCAAAAATACTTAAAACACTTAAAAATGGGAAGATGGGGAAGGGGAAACTACATAAACATTACACAAACCTAAAAGGTAAGATAGGACTAAAATAGAATATTAAAACATTTACAAACAAATGTCTTAAGTACAAACTGATTAAGAATGGCCCTAAAAACATTAAAAGAGACCAACTTCTTCAGCTTCAAGTCTTTCTGCAGTAGATTCCAGTCTGAGGGAGCAGCAAAGTGGGAGGAGCTTTGCCATAATCAGTGCAAACCTTAGGTACTGTTAATAAAATGAACTCATCCGAGCACAAAAAATGACCTGCTTTATATTTCTTATTGATATAGGACAGGAGGTAAGGGGCAAGTAAACCCAAAATTGCTTTATAAACAAGAATATGCCATTGAACAAATCTGTGGACTACTGTCTACAACCACCAGTTGGAGAAAAAAAAAGACACATAGAGGAGGGAAACAGAGACACAGACAGAGGTACAGTAAAAGAAAATAAGTCAATAAGCAGCGTTTTTACATTTTATTACTTGCTGACCTGTGATAGAAAGACAAATAACGTGATGTACCGTGAAGCCAGTGTAAATGTTGAAAATACTGATATTAAATTTGGGTCATACCGTCCAACACTACTAAACACGTTTTAAAAAAAATAGCAGAAGCTAATGCTAAATAAGTAAAAATTAGCAGAGGCTAACACTAACAGAATGCATCGCCCACCTCCACTCGTAACAAACTTTAGAACTGACGTCATGCTCAGTCTCGTGTTCAGAATGTAAGTTGTGGACGACTCGCACCAAATTTTAGCTCGGTATCTCCAAAATTCACCRAGACATAGCCATTTTTTTTGTCGGCTAACATTAATTAGCTGTGTTGAGCATTTAAATTGAACAGACTCCAACGGTTAATCGGTTCTAGAAATACGTCCATAGTTTACCACCAAAAAGGCAAACAATATCAAATAAGGGTTTGTACCTTTCAAGTATATATCTTAAAATAAATGTTGAGGATCCTGTCTGTGGTTTATTTCTCTTGACATTTTCTGCTCCAAATCCAATAAGTAGCCTTTAAAAGAAATCTATAGTTGTGTTGATTGTTTAGCTCCTTGACCGTACTCTGGAACAGATCCATAAATACCCGTTGTCCACTGTGGCGATGACTGCCTCCCAGTGTGACACGGCTGTCTCTTTCTCAGTTCAACACCTTGTTATCTTGATTGCATGAACCTGCCACTGCAGCTGAAGTCAGCTAAAACAATAATTGGACAGAGGGAAAAGTTCACTTTCTTCGCAGCCGTTTCATGCACCACCCTTCCATTATTTATGTCGCTGCACGTGAGGGGTTCCTTCTGACAGAACCAATCAAGGACCAGGTTTTAACATTATCTTTCCTCAGAAAAGAAATGACACTTATAAGAAAAAATAAATAAAATAAAAAGAAGTGTTTGTGCACTTATTGGTGTGAAAGTAATAAAAGATAAGTGTAAAGAATTGCACCTGTTGACTTTGATCACTGCTGCGGTTTCTGTGACCTGAGCGTTATCAGTGTCGGGGCGTATCCATCCAATAATACTCACTCTCACACAATGCAGTATAAATCCCACAGCGGGATGTTCATTGACTGGCATTTCACAGAATGTCCCGCTTTAAAAATCCATCTTGTGTGAAATGCCGTTTTCCTTTTTCTGTCACATTTTTATCTTCTACGCCTCTCTGGTGTCTCAGAGAATAAACCCCAGAAAAGTGGTGGAAACCTAAAACAACATCTGAAAGACCATAAAAAACAGGACTGTTCCCGGGTCCTACGAAGCCCCCAGTGGGTCATAATAGAAATCAGGTCAAAGGAATTGATTCATTAAACTGTTCACACACGAGTAATTCTGTTTAGGAGCAGCATCWGTGTTTGGGTTTAGAAACAGTAAAAGTTGGGGAAATTCTCAATTCCACGATCAGTAGGGTCATAGCCCCTAGTGGGTTCATAGAAATACTGCAGGGGAGTCATGATTTTAGTGCCATCTTTTTATAACATTTCACAACTGGGCCAATTGTACCATTGAGAGATTGAAGATTTACAGATCAAACCACAGCTGGACCAGTTGTGGCRTCAACAGATTTGGTCAACCTAAACTAAACCACAACCAGGCCTGTTGTGGCATCAACAGACTTGGGCCACATAAACTAAACTGCAGCTGGGCCAGTTGTGGCACTGACTAACATGTTCTCACTCCCRACTCGTCAACATATTGACGCTTGGTCAAGGACCTTCTGCGTCCAGTTTTGATGCAACCCACCTCGGGTCAGTCCTTGCCCCAGGGCCTGGGATGGTTAGTTTTGCGCATTTCCTACTCTTAAAAAAAGTATGACAATGCGCTCGTCCTTCTCTGTCTCATCTTGTAAAAAACTGACGCGTGGGGGGTACCCGACACGTCAAAACTGGACGCAGACGGCTACCTGACCAAGCGTCAATATGTTGACGAGTTGGGAGTGAGAATGGGTTACACTGACAGATTTGAGCCACATAAACTAAATTGTAACCAGGCGTGTTGTGGCACCAACAGATTTGGGCCAAGTAAACCAAACCACAAGTGGGCCAGTTGTGGCATTGACAGATGTGGACCAAATAAACGGAACCACAGTCATTATATACAGTATATATCCTGATTTTCTAGATGTTTGTTCTTCACGGCTGGAAAATGGGTTCAAAATGGAGACTAAGATTCAAAATGTCTGCAATTTTTGAGAGGATGATTTTCTTTTGTAGCTTTTTAAACCAAGGGACCTAACCTTTAACTTAAAACTGTATTTTTACCCATGATCCGGATGAYGGTCTCCGGACATTCAGTCAACATTATTAGCACAGTTGAACAGTGATTTTTCACCATTAGGAATTCTCTCTCTGTGACCTTGTTGGAAACATAAACTTGCATTCGGCTTGAAGAAATCCTCGTCTGCATGTTTCTGTAACTCCAGCTGATGTTTCCTCACTGATCATTGCACTAACGCATTCCTTCTGGTAGCGCAGCGAGGGACACAGCTCATGATTTACTAATAACTTTCCTTTTTTTGTTTTTTTTTACAGTTTTTCATTACACATCAAATCATTATCACTGATTTATGAGGTGGGATTTCTAATGTTTGTCCATTGCTCCAATGTTTGGACTCTCGCCATCAATTAGTTCGACCTGTTTGGTTTGAAATGATTACTGGACAGATGATGAGAGTCAAGGATTCCTTTTCAAGTGGATTTTTCTGCTACATAGAGACTAATTCTATGGATCCTGCCTGTTTCTTCTTTAAACAGTAATATTAAGAAGAAAATTTCATCTGTGAATTTGTTCTGTCACATTTTAACACCTGGGCATGAGATTTTTTATTTTTTTTAATTGGCTTTTTGTAGTTCTGTTGTTAGCATCTAAATCTGATTAGCTTTTGAAGTTAGCTCAGTTCAAAATGTCCGCCACAGGAAATAAACATTGGTAAAAACAAATCTGGTGGCAGTATGGTTACGTTAATAAGCTAACATCTAATAGCAGAACTAATTTTTCCTTTATTAGGTTAGCTTTTTCACAAAAAGAAAAAAAACACACACACACACACACACACACACTGGATTTTATTTTCAGTTAATGCCAGGGTACCCAAACATTTTCCCTGAGAGGGCCAATATGAAAATCAACCCAATGGCTGTGGGCCAAATGCAAAAATATTGAGGAAATGCAAATACTTTTTATGTAAAGTCATTTCACTTTTTATGATTAAGCTAAGAACCAGTGCGGTGGCCTACATTTTGTTTGTTTGTGTTTTTTGTCTGTATACTTGATTGGGACATTTCACAAGTTAATAAAAAAATGAGCATTTGTAGTCATAAAGCTTTCAAGTCCACATGTGTGTTTAAATCTAATCTAAATATCTCCTTTGGTTACTTGTATTTTATGTTTAATCCTAATATAATTCAATAGCAAAGTCAGCACCGTGAGTGAAAATTATCTGCGCTACTGCCCCTTATTTAGTTATTGGGCCATTGGATGTAGTTATTGTACATAGAAATACAGAGTTTCTACAGAGGATTACAGGCAATAAAAAAAACTAGTAACTAGGTCAACTACTGGCAGACCAAATCAAATAGTTTGTAGGGCAAATTTTGGCCCACGGGCCCCACTTTGGGCACCTCTGGTTTAACACGTCAGAGAGATCTCCGACATGTTTAAACACATTGCTCTCAGGTTACACCCTGACTGAACAAAATCGTCCGCTTGTCAGCCGATTTCCTTTGAGCTCCACACAAGATTTCRCTTGGTTTGACTTAATTAACTTGTAGTGGGCATGGCTAACCTAAAAGTTAACTTTGCTAACTCATAATCAGCTAACTAAAAATTTAGCTTTGCTAACGTTAAACATGTAAAATAATATTAGCGGAAGCTAACGCTATACAGCTAAACAAGTAAAACTTAATGGAAGCTAACGCTAAAACTAACAGCTAAACGCAAAGACAACTGTCACTCAGTCTGCATCACACATTTTTACAGAGCTGTAAAGTAACTAAGTACAAATACTGTGTTGCTGTACTTAAGTAGAAATTTTTGTTATCTGTACTTTATTGAGTAATTATTTTTCAGCCTACTTTTTACTTCTACTTAAATTTTTTTAAGAAGGTTTGAAGTAGGGAGTCGTTACTCCTATTTCATTCCAACTCCTTATTGTTAAAAAAATACTATCCTGATAAACTGCACCTCCAGGATAGAGTGAATTTAAGTGGTTGGATGAGAAGTATTAATATATAACATTCTGACAATATTACTTTGTACGCAATCCATCCCAGCTGCTCAGCTTTTAATTTTTTTTGAGAGGTCACCTCCCAATAACTGTCATTTTGGAAAATCTAACCACTCATTTTTACTCAATACTTTTACTTTTGATACATAAGTACAAAAAATATCAAATACTTAAAAAAATTCTGTATACTTTTACTTAAGTATCACTTTGATGTACTTTATGCAAGACTGCATCTTTGTCTTCTTTCAGCTGAAGACTGGTGGGACTGACAAACTGTTAGCTAGTTAGTTAGCTGTTAGCAAACTTACAGTTGGCAAAAACCTAGTATATGCTAAGCTAATTGGTCTGCTAACGGTTTTCAAAGTTAGTCAAAAAGCTAAATTAAGTTAAGCTAATTAAATTAAAAGCTAAGTTAGTACCTGTTAGCTGTTTAGCAGAACCATGTCCAACACTATGATGAACTTCCCAGACTTACCAGCTTCTTTTAGGAATATATTTTCTGTTTTAGTTTCAGCCCTGGATTTTTTGTTGTTTTTGCTGGTTTTCATTAAAGCTATGTGGTAAACWCCATCTCTGTTGGTTAAAAAGAATAATAAACGTTGTTACTTCTCGTTTAGACTGTTGTAATGTTTAGTTTGCCAGTTTTGATCCGTCGTCACTTTGTTGCCTGCAGAGTAAACAAACAGCAGCAGCTTTCTGCTYGTTYCAGTAATGTTTTTTTTTTTTTTACAACACAGTGCCACCTCACTTGTACACACTTCTCAGGCTCATCCTGCCTCCACGTAGCATGTGTTGTGTACCGCGCTCGCTGCAGGGGGACGACGCTAACCGGAGCAAATTCACATCCAATTTTCTGAACCTGTCGCTGGGCGACGGCAAACAGGTCCAGGAAGCAGTTGGTTTCACGAGCTGCGGACGTGGATGCAGAACGTTCCCGTCAATATGTTCGGGAAAAAGTCCTGCCGTCGTTTTACTGACGGTGTGCACGAAAAGATGAGCAGAGGATGAGTTCAAAATATCCTGAGGTGTTCAGAGATCAGAGCAGGGGTCTGCAACCTCCGGCTCTGGAGCCACATGTGGCTCTTTAAATCCTCCGAAGTGACAAAAATAACATAATCCAGACATTTAGACCTAAACTGACAGCAGAACGTGATCAGGTTTATTGTTTTTGTAGCGTTCGGACTCCGTTTAGTCAAAATTCCCATTTTTAACATATCTGAAGTAAATTTCTGTAAAGGTAGGAAGCAGTTTTGTGTATTGTTGAAGGTCTTAGAAACAAATATGGAAGCTTCATAAAAGAACAGAACCCTTAGACCAGGGCTTCTCAAACATTTTAGGTCTGGGGACCTCTTACAAGGGTGAAAAAAATTCCAGAGACCCCCTCATAAACTCCATGCTGTTTTAAAAGGTAATTTACTGGCATTTCAACCCCTAAATGCCATGAATATATATATATATTTTAATTTGTTTATTGTTCCCTATGCCTTTTTAAAAATAAAAACCAAATTAATAATTTAGTGACATTTTTAGAGGACCCTTAAGATACCTCTCGTAGACCCTGGGATCCCACTTTGAGAACCTCTACCTGAGACAGTTTAATTAATGATTTTGGCCCTTTTGAATACATTTACATAACAAATAACCAACAACCTGGTGAATACAAGATGTTAAGTTTTAATTTTTATCTTAATTTCAAGGCTGAAGTAGATTTTGAGGAGGCTCCAGGCAGGAGGCAAACCTGCGACATTTTCACTGGGAGACATTAGCACTAACTAATGTGCAAAAGTCCCTCGTTAAACAGGGAAAAATTTATCAAATATATTGTGTCATGGGCACGCTTCCATCAGCGGTTGAATCAAGGGCTAATAGTGGAGCTAATTTTTCATTTCAATTCAATTCATAAATTTTATTAATTTCTTTAAAACGAAATTAATTTCTATGTACAATTTAAAAAACAGTGAAAAGAAAGGCAGCAGAGAGAAGAAAAAAATATTTTCTTTTAGTGGAATCGATTTTTCACTAACTTTGAAAACCATTAGCAGACCAATTCACTTCTGCTAAATGATTTTTTTTCCAAGTTGTTAGTCAGTAAACAGATCAAAGGAGATGAAGACGTGACGCAGACTGAGTGGCAGTCGTCTTAGCAATTAGCGAGTAGCTGTTAGCATTACCTTCTGGTAAATTAGGGTATTCTACTGCTAACTAACAAGCTTATTCACGAGGCTCACAAACATGTTGAAGTTAGCTTGTTAGTCAATCTACAGCTCAAAGGAGACGAAGACGTGTGACGCGGACTGAGTGACAGTTGTCATAGCGGTTAGCGATTAGCTGTTAGCTTTAGCAAATTTTGACATGTTAACTGTTAGCTTCCTCTGTTTTTTAAACATGTTTGGTGATTTATTATCAGCAAATCTATAGTTTTAGATAGCTGATTGTGGTTATTTTTGATTGGCTGTGGCCACCGCTGTTGTAACTATTGAGACCATGCTGTATCTAGTGAGTTGATATCCAGTTACACTAATTATTGCATACCGGCAAGTACCAGTTACTGTTTGTTTGTTTGTTTTTTTTTTTGTAGTTTTTTACTGACTAATTATATGAATGAATGAATGAATGAATGAATGAATGAATGAAT
>NW_013952418.1:837099-839023 GCF_001266775.1 Austrofundulus limnaeus | reverse complement strand
CCCTAAATGCCATGGGAATATATATTTTAATTTAATTTATTGTGGTTGTTTTATTAGTTCATTGTTCCCTGTGCATTTTTAAAAATAAAAAACAAGTTAACAATTTAGTGAAATTTTTTGAGGACCCCCAAAATACCTCTTGCAGACCCCCAGAGGATTGTTTGAGAACTTCTGCTCTAAACTACRTGATGAGATAGAAACAAACAGGAACCACCTGACGTCAGATAAACACGTTGTGAACATTGTTTTCTGTCCCTCAGCACCAGGTTCTTCTGTCTCGTGTTTAAGAGAAGATCCAGGAGGACTTCAGGTGGCTTTGTCGTTGTAATCCACATATTAGTGACACTTCATTTCAGCTCTTCTCACTAATCTCAGGTAGCGGTTACACTTAATGAATCTCCGGTGCCCTCATTCTGCTTAAGTAAATGGGAAAAGGGGAACGAGACAGACAAAAAGGCTGAGACACAGAGAAGAAAGAAAGAAAAGAGAGAACAGGATAAGAGATGTGGAATCCAATCCAGTCACTTTGCAGGGGAACAGTGCCATCTGTTGAAACTGCRGAGAGAAAAATCTCAATTTAATGCAGCAGCATTTATGCATGCAGCTGAAACACGCTCATCAATTTTTACAAAATCCACATGAAGCTCATTTATTCTCCGGACCCGTTCCTAAAAACAAATACTGAGGAAGAAAAAAGAAAAATGCAAAGAAATGTGATTCGTCAGCTACAACACAGAGAGGAAAAGAGCTGCACGTGGCAGAATGAAAACGAGTCACCAGCGAATATTTTTTAATTGATCAGTCTCTTAACAAAGCAAAGGGAGACGGGGGAAGGAAAAACAAACACTCCAGAAAATGTTGATTTGGAACAGACACTTCAGAGAACAGATTAGACTATCTAATTATCATCTTTGCCTTCGGATGACGCCTTTGATGTGAATGTGACTGCAGAGCCTCTTCCTTCACTCTGTAAATAATGAGAATTCTAATTAGGGGATGGAATAATCGCTGGGGCTCATGGCCTTGCTTTGCTTGTTATCAGGGCTGCGTAAATCCCGGGGGACGGACCGTGGGCATGTCGAAGGGCAGCACGGAGCGATGTTTGTGGTGGAATTAAGAGAGTCGAAGCCACTTTTTCACAGGCAGGCCGGCGTTTCGTGTTGTGSTTTCTACGGAGAGCAGCTGTCAGTCATCTGAGCTGCTGAGTGAAGAGGATGTAGCTGAAGCTCCTCAGCAGAGAGAGATCATGTGTTTACAGTCTGACCTGGTTTTTAACTTGTGTGGGGGTGGGAACTTTGGAGCAGAGTTTAGCAATCCCACAAAGCTTTTTCTTCTTGTTGAACATGGTTTGTTGTTCTCATGGACATATCTCACTGCTGTAAATATTCAAGTTTAGATTTGCCCTCTCTGGGTGGGCAGGCTTTACTTCAAGTAAAGGAATTTCAGTAACTCTGGGTTTTGTTGAAGAGTGAATAGAGGCAATGAGATGGATGATTGGATGGATGGATGGATGGATGGATGGATGGATGGATGGATGGATGGATGGATGGATGGATGGATGGATGATGGATAATGGATGGACAAATGGATGGATGGATGGATGGATGGATGGATGGATGGATGGAAGATGGATTAATGGATGGATGGAGGGATGATGGATGGATGGATGGATGGGCAGATGGATGGATGGATGGATGGGCAGATGGATGGATGGATAATGGGTAGATGGACAGATGGATGGATGGATAGATGGAGGATTAATGATGGATGGATGGATGGATGGATGGAGGATTATGATGGATGGATGGATGGATGGATGGATAGATGGATGGACAGATGGATAATGGATGATGGATGGATGGATGGATGGATGGATGGATGGATGGATGGATGGATGGATGGATGGATGGATGGATCACATCTA
>NW_013952418.1:831407-836865 GCF_001266775.1 Austrofundulus limnaeus | reverse complement strand
TGGATAGACTGATGAATGGATGAGTGGATGGATGGATGGATGGATGGATGGATGGATGGATGGATGGATGGATGGATGGATGGATGGATGGATCACATCTAGAGGAGCCAGTTGATGTGGTTCTTCTGGTCAGGTGCCTCCTGGACGCCTCCCTGAKGAGGTGCTTCAGACATGTCCAGCTGGGAAAAGACCCGGATGAAAACCCAGGACACACTGGRGAGACTGTGTCTCTAGATGGTGGAGTCCTCCTATAAGAGCTGGAAGAGGTGGCTGTGGAAAGAGAGGTCTGRACCTCCCTGCTCAAGCTGCTGCCCCCATCTGGATACATTAATTAACCTTAAACCAATTAGATTCAAAAGATCATCCATCCTTCCTGAAGTTTGTGCTTTGGTGCACAAAGGTTGAGAGGAAACAGTGAAATAAATGAAATGATCTCACCACTGATAAATGTTTTTCACAAAACAGAAAACAGTAAAGTGTTTATTTTCTTATTCAGCTCTAACAGCCGAGAACGTCTCATTTGCATAAAAAAAACAGTTTACCTTTCCAGACTTTTTAACTTTAAGTTTTATTACACTGTAATGATATCAGCTCATAACTCCACTCGTGGTTGTTTATGTTAGTGTTTCTTAAATCTGTTTTATGACTAACTGGATTCTAAAGTTTAATTTATTTGCTTCACCATTAAAACTGCAGCTCTGGAGGATCTTTAAGCTTTAAAATCATCATGAGGAATAAATGGAAACTATTTAACATAATCTTTGTTACACAGAGCTCTTTACGCTGGGTTTTATTAACAAAAAAAAAAAATAATAAAATGTTTAAAATAGCTAAAATCATAAAAGTACCTCAAAAAACGCTAAAAAGCTAACACTTGTTTAGTTTTACAGATTCTGGGCTTCAGTTTGTTTTGTAGAAGCAGAACGTTATTCCCAACAAACTGAATGCTAACAGCTAAAGTGAAGACTTAAGACCGGGTAAAAGTACCAAAACATTAGCTAAAGCAGCAAAAATCTAATATGGATTAAGAAAGACTACATTTTGGCTAAGGATTTCAAAAGACTACCTAGAAGCTAAAAGTGGCTAAAGGCTAAAAGAAGCAGAATGAAAGCTAAAGTCTGAAAGTAATGAAAGACTAAGACTATTTAATGATTTTTTACACAGACCAACCAGGAAGWGTTGATTGGACGGACATTTTTTTGAAAAATATTTCAGTCACTTTGACAGAATCTATAAACGTTTAGCTACAGATGACATTTTAATTTCAAATCTGTCTTTTTTCTTCTTCTTTTGGGTTTTTAATTTTATTTCTGAGGTTTTCCTTCATAGATAATCAGTTTTCAGATCGAAGGCGACTCTGCGTCTTCATAGCTTCCTTTGATTTGAAGCAGAACTCAGTCGAATCGTCGCAGCTGCAGACGTTTGAAATCTACTTCACCTCAAAGATCCTTGTCTTCAACAAGGGACAATTTGTTAGAAACATGTTTTGGTTGTTTGTCTCGCATTTTAATGAACAGAATTTAAAACGATTGGTTGACTACATTAACATAAAATCACATAATAAACAAGTTTTTTACACATAAATGTGTTTAAATAATAAATATATTAATATATGAGAGGTTTGGTCCTTAAAAAGTTAAATCAGACAACTTTTTTCTTCTATTTAATTCTGCTCTCACAACAAAAATAACTGTAAAACAGTAAATGTAAATTTCAGCAGCGACAGCYGGGATGTTTTTTTTTTAATTATTATTTTTGACAGATCGAATAAAATTCCCTCAGGATAGATTCAAATAAGGCAAAAAAAAAAAAAAGGCTGAACTTAGCATTTTGTAGAATAGCTACATCTATTATTATCATAGCTTATCGTAAAGGCAGAGGAGAGTGTGTCTGTTAGCAAAATATCTCATGAATCATTAGATGGATTTTAATTTAGCTTTAAAAAAGGATTTGAGTCACGATTAGAGCTTCAGCTACTCAACGTTAGCTTGCATAAAAATGGCTTTAAATCAGCTAAATTTGTAGCTTTGTAGCTAAAATTCTGAGTGGTAGTAGCTGAGAGCCGATCCCAAAACGTACTTTGAGGTTTAAATGATTGTGTAAAATTTGATGCATAAACTTTATTAATTTATCTCTAATCACAGCCTAAACTGGGCTTTTATTTGTTGTTTGTTTCTTTATTTATGCTAATTAAACCAACTAGTTCAAAGCTTCTAAAAAGTTTATTGCAATCGCATAAATTTGCAGTTTAGCATCAGCTTTAATATTTTTATTTTTAATATTCTGTAATAATAGAGACTATGTTGTTATTAAAAATGGTTAAATTTAGCCAAACTTTACCAACCAGCAGAGCAGTCAGTCTAAAACAAACCCCGGCATGACGCTTCCTGCAGATGTTGTTATATTTAGTGTTTTTGTTCTGTGATGGAGACCTGCAGTATATAAACCCACAGCCAGGTGTGTGTATGTGTGCGTGTGCGTGCTGCAGGTCTTCATTTGGGCTGATGTGACAGCTGAAACCAGCACCATACACCCACTGTCACTCCTGTGTTCCTCAAACAATCAGCTGACAACCCGTTCTCCGGGTTTACCCGTGTCACCCCTCTGAAGTGGCCCCTCATCAGGCGCTCGTGTGTGTGTCCTCGTGGAACGAAGGCTGTCATTTACCGCGGCCTCGCTGCTTATTACTGCGCGGGAGTCAGTGACACCTGTCAGGGAGCGAGGAGGAGTGAGGAGGTGGACGCCATGCGGTTTGTACACGCACCCCAGGGCTGCATAACAACAACAGGCTGGACAGGACTAATAAAAAACTGCACGAGAGGTGGCAGGATATTGTTCCTCAGAACTCCCAGGGCTCCTTTCTGTGCAGAGTGAAGGATGCTGGGAGAAAATGGAGCCAAACTTTGGGCAGAAACAAGGTTTTAAAGGGATCTCTGACTAGTTGGAGCATTTTAGATTATTTCAGAAACATTTACAACAAAAACAAGACTGTAAAAATACTTTTGTAGATAAAACCAGACATCGCCATGTTGGTCACGCCACAAAGCATTGTGGGTAAAAGACTATTGGCCGCTTCGTTCCAATTTCTATCCACGGTAATTTTGGACAGTGTCTGACGTTCAGCGGTTTGTAGAACGTAAGTGACTCAGACTGAAATGATGGTCAAAAACAGAGCTGCTATTAGATTTAGCCTTTTAGCTACTGCATTAGCTCCAGAGCTAATATGGCGATATATAGGGTAAAATCCAGAGAAGGGGAGGAGCTAGGCTTTTTTTTAAGGGGTAGCACAGAGGTGGCATATACAAATGAAGAAAGGCTGGATTTGAAAATTCAAGACCGCTAATTCCAAATGTCTTTAATTTATATATACAACTTATTATTCAGCCTTTTTAGGCATGCAAAGCTGAAGTTTAGTGTAGAAGTAGCCAAAAACAATTTTCTAAATGCTAATCAAAGATTCAAGATGGCTACCATGGCTAACTTTAAATAGCTGTAATTCAGCCATTTTAAGACTCATTGAGATTAAATTAGTTGTGAAGTACCTAATGATCACATGCCGATTGTCGATGCTTAATCTCAAATTAAGCTAACCGCAAATGCTAATTCTAATTTTACAAAGGGCTATAACACACAGTTAAAAAATTATACATTACAGTAGCATTATAACAATCTTTAACAATATCTAAATAAATATACACGATCCCCACCCACTTGTCAGTTATTCGGGGGTGGCACCTGGGGGTGGCCAATCAGGTGCCAGAAGTGGCACTTGCCACCCTAGCCACCCCTCTAGCTCTGCCTCTGGACCAAAGCTAATACAGTATATAGATGGCGTTAGGTCCAGAGCTAAGAAATGTAGTGTTAGCTCCAAAACTAATATAAATGATGATATATGGCATTAGCTCAAAAATTAATAAATACTATATCCTTAGCTCTCAAGCTAATACATATGGTGATATATAGCATTAGCTCCAGAGCTAGCATGTCCATGTTGTGTTTGCTACAGAGATAATAAGCAAAGATGGCTTTAGCTCCAGAGCTAATTTACCAAACACTTTGTTGATCATTTTAACCAATATTTTGTGCAGAACATAAAACTAATACAAAATATTAGTTTGTCMCACATTATAACTTTTTAGCCTTGACTTTTTGTGTTTTAGTTCCAACTTGAACACATCATTATCCCCAGAATGCATTGCCTTTAGCAGAATAGATAAATAACATAATAAAGTTACAGATATGTATTTTACAGGGAAAGCTTTGCGGCATAAATAACATGGTGATATCCATGTACCAATACATTTTGTATTTTATAAAAACTAAACAGCCTACAGTATTTTTACAGTCTGTTTTTTATCAAGCAATGTCTAATGCTACAACTAATGGGAGTAACTTTTAAATTACCTGTCAGGTTTTCTGGAAAACCATGTTGAGTTAATTTCCAAGCAAACAATTTCTTCTTAAAGAGTTTTTAAACATATTTTCAGATTAGAAATTGGAGGAAGGTGTGTCAGAAAACAAGCTGCAGGTTGGAGTGAGATCACATTTTTTTAAATAAAAGTTACAGTGAGTAATTTTTAGCTGAAATTTTTTAATTACATTTTGAAGCCGGTGACCACATCCTTGATAGGATTAGCCATCAAAGCTTGAAAAGATTCATCCATCTTTCTGTCAGCCCTTCTCAAGGACATCAGGACCCTGATTGGATAAAGGGGGAAAATGTTACCCACCCTGTTGTCATTACCAATCCTACAGCCGCAGATCTATTTTTACCTCAAGTAAAAGGGAAGGAAGTCGTTTAATTCTGCCTTTCATCCTCTTCTTTTAAAGTCTAGTGGGGTTTCAATCTGTTTAAAAGAGCAAGAGAGCCGTCTAATGGCTTCTTTAATGTAAAGTTTAAATATATCTCCTTCAATGAGACTGTTAAGGAGAAAACGTTGCGGTGAACAAGTCTGAAAATCATTCTGTCACTCTTTGCAAAGCTTTGACTTCGTATCTCATCTGAGACTGTTTTTCAGTTCTCTGATTGTGTTGGAGGTGAAAAGGTTCCACTTAAAAAAATGAAACTCATTAAGTTTCATGCTGCTGCTTCTACAGAATAAAGAGTTATTAAAAAAGACTGTAGAATCATCACAGTTCACCCAGATATCCTGCAGCAGGAGGCAAAGAGTAACAGAAAGGGTAGCATCGCTAACTCATAATCTGATAACTGGTATTATGACTTAGATAATTTTAAACAGCTAAACATATAAAAATTAGCAAAAGCTAGCACCAACAGCTTAATGCTAACTGATAAGATAACTTACATTCTGTTTGCGTCACACATCAGGACTGACAAACCTGTTGATGTTAGCTTGTTAGTTAGCTGTTAGCTAACTTAATGTTGATGGATGGATGGATGGATGGATGGATGGATGGATGGATGGATGGATGGATGGATGGATGGATGGATGGATGG
>NW_013952418.1:827963-831304 GCF_001266775.1 Austrofundulus limnaeus | reverse complement strand
CCGACCCCGGATAGGGATGGATGGATGGATGGATGGATGGATGGTTTTTATACCAGTTGTAATTTTACAGTCTCCATAGCTTCATCCTTTTTGATTGAAAAAGCTCCATGTTTAAATGTGTTAAAATCATTTTTATATATTTTGTTAGAGTCTGGTTTATTGTTAGAATCTTGTTTATTGTTAGAATCTGGTTTATATTTTGGTCTGCAGCTCAGAGTCAACCTTTGTCCTGATGAGAACAGGACATTAGACACCTGTGTCTGACTGAATACCTGTAAAACTGGAGCCTCCCTCCCTGGGTTTGACACATTGATGTTTGGATCTGATGAAGTGCCATCTTCACTGAATTATTGGGTTGAGGGAATAAATATCCACCTTTTCCCAAAGGAAATAGGTCAACGGCATCTTTGGAGTTCAGCTGCTATTAATCAAAAAATCACTTTTCAGATTAAAAGTTTGCTTTGAGGCCAAAGAATGAATGATTGATGTCATCAAACTCTTCTACTTACTTCTGGTGTTGTATGAAGGAAAATGGCAATAATGTAGCCCAAAGGCTTAAAATTTTAATTGTTTTGTTTGTTTTAGCTTTTAGCTAGTTTAGCTAATTTTAACTTTTAGCTACGTTTTTATTCATTTAGCTATGTTTTTATTCATTTTAATCAGTAGCTATGTTTTGCAAACTGAAGATTTTAGTTACTGTTGGGCTGGTTTTAGCTTTAAACTAGTGTTTTGATGGATTTAACCTGAAATTATTATTTTGTTCAATTTAGCTTCTAGCAGCCATTGTGCTATGTTTAGCTCCTGGCTATTTTTTTACATGTTTTGGCTGCTAATTTGCTAGCTTTAGCTTTTAGCTACTGTTGTGCTAGTTTTAGCTTTAAATTATAGCTCACTGGGCTTAGCTTATTTTGCTTGTTTTAGCTTTTTCTTAGCTTTAAACTATGTTATTATTACTTTTAGTCTTTAGCTTCTGTTTTGCTAATGTTAGTTTTTAGCTGCTGTTGTGCTGGTTTTAGCTTTAAACTTTTGCTTTGATGGCTTTAGCTTCTATTTTGCTCTGTTATTGTTTTAGCAACCGTTTAGCTATTTTTAGCTTGAGTTTTACTCACTTTTATTTTTAGCTGTTTTTTAAAAAGTTTGCTAGGTTTCTCTCCTGGATCTGTCCCCTCCCTGAGCTGACTACAGATAAGTGGCAGAAGATGAAGATGTGCTAAATGTATATTTTAACTATCGTTGTGCTAATCTTAACTTGATATACTTAGCTTTTAACTAAGATTTAGCTAACTTTAGGTTTTAGCTACACTTAAGCTGATTTTTTTAGCTTCAAAATACTGTTTTGCTTTTCTTAGCCTTTAGTAGCTGTTTTGGTATTTTCAGTTTTGGTTAGTCTAGTCTTAGTCTTTAGCTACTGCTATGCTAGCTTTAATCATGGTAAGTTTTCTTCTGGGCAGTGGAGCCTCAGTTGTTGGACAGATGGACCAACAGACACAGATGTAGAGGAGTGACTCACTGTTTGCTGGAATTTTGTCAAAATGCTGCTCTTCTCTTCTGCTCGCCTGATTTATTTATTTATTTGGGGGGTGGGGTGGTACTCTCTTGCAGTTTGGTGCCTCAACACGATGTGTTTGTTCACGGTTTATCCCTAAATCTATTTTTAATGAATTTCGGTGGTCGTGCTTGTTTTGGTTTGGAGTAAAAGGCACGATCCAGCCTTCAGATGACGAATCGTTTCTGGCCACGGTGTATGAAATAAAGTTTAATACGGTCGTAAAACGCAGAGCAGCAGCAAAGGGCACGTTGAGTAAAGGTCAGGGGTGGAGAGGTCTCAGCACGCAGTTCAGTGCAGGAAACAGATGAATACCCTGACAGTGGATTAAAAAAAGCAGTTTTTCCTTCATTTTGAATTAATATCACCCATCCCAGCATTGTGTGCGTTTGAATATGTTTGTGTCAGAACAAATTCTAATGGATCTACAACACATTAACTTCTGGAGTTAGCTCTGTTCAAGATGGCCGACAGCTAATTGGCCTTAGCCAACACAAAACTGGCTATAACTCGGTCAGTTTTACAGATATTGAGCTAAAATCTGGCATGGTAGTAGCTGTGACTTAAATTTTACACATATTGTAAGCTATCACTGTTAGCAAAATATCTCACAGATTTAAGTAAAGCACTGATTCTCTTTTCAAAACCCAACCCAAATCAAAACAGACCTTTGAAAAACAAAAAAACAAATAGCTGTAAATGGCAGTTTTTACAGATAATTAAGCTAAATCTGGGGTGGTAGCTCCTCTGGGGGAACTCCAAGGTGTTCCCAGGCCAGCTGAGAAACAGTCCCTCCAGCGTGTCCTGGGTCTTCCTCTGGGCCTCCTCGCAGTTGGACGTGTCCAGAACACCTCACCAGGGAGGCGTCCAGGAGGCGTCCTAACCAGACGAACCACCTCAACTGGCTCCTCTCGACGTGGAGGAGCAGCGGCTCTACTCTGAGTCCCTCCTGGATGACTGAGCTTCTCACCCTATCTCTAAGGGAGAGCCCAGACACCCTGCAGAGGAAACTCATTTCACCTTCTGGTTCAGCTCTCGCTTCACCACAACAGACCGATACAGCACCCGCACCACTGCACCAATCCAAATATGGATCTCCTGCTCCGTTCTTTCCTCATTCGTGAAGCTCCAGGGCTAACAGATACAGTGTCAATTTCAAAGCTAATATTTAGTGATATATGGCATACTTCCAGAGCTAATAAATATAGCGTTAGCTCCAGAGCTAATATATATATATACTTTTTTCCTCATCTTCCCTTGTATGGTTTTTAGTTTTTCTGTTATTAAAGGTAGCGCACCTGTGTTTGCTGCATGACCGGTTTCACCTGTTCCCCCATGTTTGTCTTGTATGTCTTCTTGAATGGGTGTTTCTTAACTGCCCCCTCCCCCACTTCCCTGAATGTACAGCACCTTGTGAATTTATTTCTGTGAAAGGTGCTGTATAAATATAACTTTACTTACTTACTTACTTACTGACTGACTGACTGACTGACTGACTGACTGACTGACTGACTGACTGACTTATTTACTGTATAAATAGCAATAAATGGTTTTAGCTCCAAAACTAATAGCAACATATGGCATTAGATCCAGCTGAGCTAACTATTAATCAAGAATCACTTTACAGAGTGACGTTTATTTTATGAAGTTTTATTTATTTTAGTTTAGTTTATTTTATGACCATAGAATAAATGAAGGATGTCACCTTCCTGACTGGTTTAGGCCTCTTAAGTGTTTTTAATCATAATATTCAGCTCACCCACCACAGACTTGTACATACTTCTGTTATATATAT
>NW_013952418.1:818742-827682 GCF_001266775.1 Austrofundulus limnaeus | reverse complement strand
GGCAGTAATATTTTTGTCTGAGTCTGTTTGTGTTCATTTGTCTGTACCAGAATATCTCATGAACCATGGGACAAATTTTTATGAAACAGTTTTTCCCAGGGAGCAGAAGGGCTCTGTAGTGGTACCAGCTGATAATTTTCATATTGTTGTTGCTTTTTAGATAAAATGGGGAAATGTTTGACAGCAGTAGTCCACAGCTAATATGTTCTGTTTTGAGCTTGTTTTAGCACCAACAATCATCCTCTCACAATGATTTATTTTAAATAAACAGCAATCAACATAAAACTGGGTCAAATATTGTTTTTTTTTTTTTCATTGTGTTACTCAGACTATGAGCTGCTGTATGTGTGGCCTGCGCAGCCACTGAAGCGTTTCTGGTAAACGTAATTATCCTCGCAGCACAAAGTGTTGTTCTCGTCTCTCTGTGCTGTTTCCTCTGCACTGACGACGATAACAGCTAAAGGATCCAGATGGGAAAAAAGGARGAGGTCCAGTAAATTGGACTTTTTGTTCTCTTCTTTGCTCTTTCTTGCTGAAGTGCGGAGGATGTGTTAGTTTAATTCGAGGCAACTTTTAGTAAAGATAAAGTTTTCACTCGTTTAGATGTAAATAAACAAAAAATCAACCTGATTTGTTGACCCAGAAGGATGCAGGACATCATCAGACCGGACCTAGTGTCCCCACATCTGAGTTATGTCATGTGAAAACATGTTCAACTGGAACACGCCACCRTGTCAGAATCACTTCCTGTTGACAGAAAAACCCCCCCTCCCTCACCTGGAACACAATAAACAGCCTGAGGCGCTGACTGGGACTCAGCATCCCCCAGTCCAGCAGAACATTTGCAGAATGTGCCAGAACAAGTTTGGCTCCTGGTGACGCCACGACCCGGGCTGCAGGACCTGAAGGATCTGGTGGCACACAGGAGAGATGCCCCCCCAACTCCTGCCCATCATGTCTATAAAAAACATAAGTCTGTCATACATGTGGCGTCACACACAGATGTTTGTTTCCTGCACAACAACTAGTTCAGCTGGAGTCAAAAGGCTCAGCGGCAGCCAAACGCCGAGCGTTATCAGCAGCCGCAGTGCCKTCAGCTGGCTGCCGGGGTCCACGGCTGGAGCTGGAGCTGGAACACAAGGACAGCGGCGGCGTCTTAGTTGTGCATCACAGGACTGGACCTCGTGGGTCAGTGATTCCATATTCTCCTCACATATTACACTTCCTCTCCCAAAGACACTTTCAGCTTTATCTGTTTATCAAAGAGTATAATGAGTAGTTACAAACTTTTATTTTGAAAAGTAATAAAAGACCTACGTAGGTTAGACAGAGTTTTAATTTGTTTAGTTGATGTTTAAAGGCCCTCCAGGTTGGAAACCACTGATATAGATGGACATAATCAAAACTTTCTGTGTTGTTTTGACACACAACAGACGGCTTCTGGAAGAGGAATCATCCCAGATAAGCTGTACGAAAATCTGGACCTCCCTGATCATGGGTGGGTGGTCCTGTTTCTGGAGAAAGACCTGAAACTTTTTGATTTCTTGCACCAGATGAAAGTTTAAAACCAGGAGCCACAGACAGAAAAAAAAAGACTTTCAAACATCGCAATAAGTCAAGGATGAAATGGAAAAAAGATGGGGAAGTGCATTGATTGGATCACTCAGCAAACCGTAGAAAGGAAATGGCTCAAAGATCCCGGTTTAATAGTATTCTTTCAGACAGGCTAATCATCGGAGAGTGTGAATGACTTTGAGTTATCGCCCCTTTTATTGCAACCAAAGTGAGCGCATTATCTCCCATCCATCTGGGGCRCGCTGGCCCCGGCTGAGAGCGGTTGTTCCGAGGCGCATAATGGAAAGATTAGAGGAAAACCTCTGTTCTGGCAACACTCAATATTTCCCCATTAGTGTTCCGGCCTCTGGGATCGGACCTCTGCCACACATAAAAGATGTCAATACTGCTAATATTGTTTCTGGGCCTGCACCTCCTCGACGCTGCGGCTTCGGAAACCAGATCCGCTGGAGGAGATCTATCGAAACCGGGTCCCGAACCTGCGGGGGCCCCGTCTGTCTGAGGATAAAACGGCTAAAAGGCAACTTTCTTCAAAAGAAAAGGCAGATCTGCACAAACCTGATTACTAAAGCGTGTCAATGTCTGAATTTACTGAATTTATCTGGGCATAAAAAGAAGTGTTTTTTTATTTAATCACAGTTAAAACATTGTAAGGTTACAGAAGTGAAGAATATTCCCTCTCTTGCCACAGAATAGACCCAATTTTAGCTCAGTATCTATAAAACCTGGCTGATTTTTAGCCATTTTTGTGCTTCTGTCCAGTTTAAATTAGCATAACTCTAGAAGTTAATGACTTGTTTGTCCAATAATTACTGCCTGAGAGTTTCATGAAAGTTTCTTCAATGGTTCATGAGATATTTTGCTGACAAAAGGTAAAAAACACCAATAGTTTGAAATGTGTGAACCAATGCAGTGATCGACCTCAACCACCAGATGGCAGCATTGAGCTGTCCTAAAGTTAAAGCAGTCTTGGTTTGTGAGATTGTAGGCTCATCATGGTTTAATTTAAATCTGAAATAATGATTATATGATGTTTAAATAATGAACTAAACAGTAAAACACGATTTATTTTCATTGTGATGATGTGTTGTGGCTTCATTTGTGTTTTATTTGTGTTCTTTTTTTATCAAAAAACATTTTGATTTTTTTGAATGTTTCATTGCAGCTCATGGACTCTAAGGGTCCCCAGAGTTGCCCYCCCGTGTTTATAATTTGAAGGATTAATGAAAACAACTGTTCTCTGTGTGCCGCAGTGCTGAGGTCATATCCACGGGGGGTGGGGGNGGATGAGGAATAGAGCTCCACTTTCTGAGTTAGATAAATACCTCCATCCTCTTCACTACAGTGATCATCAGGGACAACACAAAGACCAAAATCAGCAATACGTAGCATCAATAATTAAGCAGCTACACAGACTGAGAGGGGGTGGAGGGGTGGGGGTCCTGGATGGTCCATCAGGTCGGCTCTGAAGTGGTCCTAAATGCTCCTAATGTCTCTGCAGCTCGTCGCAGAGGACGGGATGCTTCAGATTTTATTATTTAAATGATTTTTGCGTAATGCATCGAGACATCTGCTCCTTCAGCTCTGTCGTTATTTTTCTGCTGCTACACTTTCTGCTTGGTGTTTTACAGCTAAACTTTAGCTGTTTTAATCATTCAGGCATCAAAACGTTTTGGCTCATGGGTGCTGGGACTTTAACTGTTTGTAGCTTTAACGACTTTTTAATGTTTATTTGTTTTTACTGGAACAAATGAGAATGACATTTAAGCTAATTTTAGCATTTAGCACATGTGCTCTGTTTAAATTTTAGTTAATCTGCTAAGGTTTGCTTTTACCTAATACTGTGCTAACTTTACCTGTAATAGTTTTAGCTACTATTTTGCTAAGTTTCGCTCCTACATCTCTTGCCTCAGCAGCCTAAATATAGATTGGTGCAGAAGGTACAGATGCACTAAAKGTAGATTTTAGCTATTCTGCTAAGTTTAGCTTACCGTATTGAGGTTTTAGCTACTGTTTGGCTAATTGGCTTTTAGCCACTGTTGCGCTGGTTTTAGAGTTAAACTACTGTTTTGATGTTTTAGCTTCAAATGACTTTTTGTCATTTTAGCCTTTAGCCACTTTAAGTTTTGCTTTTTGCTACTGCTGTGCTAGTTTTAGCTTTAAGCTACAACTTTGATGGTTTTAGCTTGAATTCTGTAATTATCCTGTGTGTCTGCGGCAGGCCCAGATAGTCAGTGTCACTCTTGGAAAAGAGGTTTTAAATATCAGTGAGTTAATTTCCTGGTTAAATAAAGGGAAAAATACTATTTTGCTTGTTTATGCTTTTAGCTAGTTTTGCTAATTTTAGCTATGATGTTTCCCCTTTTAGTGTTTAGCTACTAACTTTAGCTTTTAGCTACTGCCTTGCTAGTTTTAGCTTTGAACTGGTATTTTSATGGTTTTAGTTTTGAATGAATATATTTGCTTGTTGTATCTTTTAGCTAGTTTTGCTMATTTTAGCTATGATGTTTCCCCTTTTAGTGTTTAGCTGCTAACTTGAGCTTTTAGCTACTGCCTTGCTAGTTTAGCTTTGAACTGGTATTTTGATGGTTTTAGTTTTGAATGAATATATTTGCTTGTTGTGTCTTTTAGCTAGTTTTGCTCATTTTAGYTTTCAGCTGTGGTTTTTAAGTTTTGTGTTGAGCTTTTTTATTTTAGTAATTAATTACAGTTTGGCTATTTGTATCTTTTAGCTTGTGTTCTGCTAATTTTAGAGGTATTTTTAACTCTCAGCTACTGGCTAATTTTAACTTTAGCTATTTTTGCTCATGTGTGCTTTTAGCTCATGTGCTTGTTTTAGCTCTGACTCCTCAGTCAGTTTCTTCTGTGTTCTGTTTCATCCCTGTTTTTAGCTGATGTTGTAGTTTTTAAGGACTTARATCTGGACCAGAATGAACAAATCCAGCCTTCCAGTCCAGCCTGGTTGGGCCCGGGTCAACCTGAGTTTAGCAGCCGAAGTTTGTTTGTCTTAAAAACCATTTTAATGTGTCGTTAATAAGATGAGTCATTTAAAGTCATCTGCTGCCTGTATATTATTCTAATTATTTTTTTTATTTTATTTTGAAAGGAAACAGCACCTCTGTGTCGTTTTTTTCCACCGGGGGTCCGGGTCGAGTCGAAGTCTGAAGTCCCCTGCAGCTTCACTTTGTCCTCATCAGGTTTGTAACTTCAGCTGTTATTAATACGACCACAATAAGAGCAGAGATGACTTCAGGGACGACTGATGTCCTGAATCATCACTGTGTCATTTATAAACGAGCCACCAGGGGGCGGGGCAGAGCTGACTCAGAATTTAAGACCTGCCAGGGGGCAGCTGGTGGGGTGGGGGTGCTCCTTAAAGAGGAAAAAAAGGGTGATAATTAAGACTAAGGACCTGTTTGAGAAGAAAAATGTGTGGGTTTGAGGAGGAACTTGTTTGTTGTTTGTTTGTTTGTGTGGATGTGGGTCAGCAGGACTAACCTGTACCCCCTCTCTGTCATCGGTGGCATTTCGCTCAGCGGTGCATTTCCACTGGGGGGGCGGGGGTGGTGGGGAGCAGTGACCTGAGGGAGACCCTGTAATTATCCTGTGTGTCTGCGACAGGCCCAGATAATCAGTCTCACTGGGAATACTGGCACAGATCTGTGGATGAGTGATTCTAAAAGACCTAATCCTCTCTGAAGCACTCTCTGAGCTCTCACTCTGGAGTGCTCTCACTCTGGAGTGCTCTCACAAGACTCTCAGGTCACAGCGTGGATGATCCGTCTTTTAGGCTTTTTGATATTTTAGCTCTTTTAATTTGATCAATTTTTCAMAAACCTTAAAGGTAAATTGTTGTAATAAATCACATTTGTTTTGCCGCCCACATTTTTAGTCTTAAATTTGATCCTTCACTAAAAAAAAGTATCTATGTGTAAACAATGCTTTTATTTATTGCAAACATTAAAGCTAAAACAAGCAAAGCTTAACTAAAAAAAATACAAAAGGCTAACAAAGTTAAAAATACCAAAGCACTAGCTAAAAATAGCAAAGTTAGCTAAAAAATTAATTTATAAAGTTATATAATCAATTAAAAGTTCTATAATGCTAGTTAGAAGCTATAAATGTTAGATAATAGCTAAAACTTCAAAAGGTATAATAAAAATAACAAAAGGCAAACTGAAGTTAAAAGTAACAAAATGCCAACTAAATATAAGCAGTGCAACTTAAAAGAGCTAGCTAAAAGCGAAAATTGCTAAAGGCAAAATAGAAATAGCAAAATTTAAATTAAAAAAGCTAAATGCTAACCAAATCTAGCTAAAAGYAGCAAAAAGCAACTTTAAAATTAGCTCAAGTCTAGCGAAAAGCTAAAACCAACAAATGACTGACTAAAATGGCAAAAACACTAGATTGTAAAAGTAGCAAAAGTCCATTTCAAATCTAAAAATAGTAACATGCTAGAAGATAAACGTATAGCAACAAGCTAACTAAAAGTAAATATAACCAAAACTCGTCAAAAGGCTTAAAGCTATAGCTAAAAACTAACATAACCGAACTGTAGCTGAAAGGTAAATTATATCGAGAAATGACATTATTTGTTTTGCTACCCACATTTTGAGTGTTCAATTTGATATGTGACTAAAAATTAAAACAAAAAAACAATGTAAATTCTGCCTTACATTTTACTTTTTTCACCAAACAGAGTTTCCAATGTTACAGGACTTGTTTTCAAATAAAAAAATTGTAGAAAAATGCTAAAACTGAAAAGTTAAAAGCTAAAACAAATAGGRTGCTAGCTCAACACTAAAAACAAAAAGGCTGACAAAGTTAAAAATTGCAAAACTCCAGCTAAATATAGCAGAGCTAGCTAAAAGAAAAATCTAGCAACAGGCTGATTAAAARTTATAAGTTCCATAATGCTAGCTAGAAGCTATAAATGCTAGCTAATAGCTAAAATGGCAATTTTTGTTTTGCCGCCCACAATTTTTAGTGTTAAATTTGATCCGTAACTAAAACATAAAAAAACACTGTTATCTGTTTAAGCAATGCTGAAAGGTAAATTGCGAAAAGTACAATAAAAGTAGCAAAAGGCTAACTTTGGTTAAACGTAGCTAAATGTTAAACTGCTAAATGCAAAATAAAAAACTTAATTCAGAAGTAAAATCCTAACCAAAACTAGCTAGCTAAAAGTAGCTAAAAGCAACATAAAATGAGCAAAAGTCTATCTAAAAGCTATAACTAGCAAATGACTAGCTAAAATGGCAAAAACGCTAGATAGTAAAAGTAGCGAAAGTTTAAAATCTTAAAGTAGCAGAAGACTGGAAGATAMATGTATAGCAACAAGTTATAAAAGTAAAAGGTAACTAAAAACTAGTTAAAAGGCTAAAAGCTATAGCTAAAAACTAACAAAACTGAACTGCAGCTGAAAGCTAAAGGTAGCGTAAGACAAAAACAGAGCCAGCAGCTGATTCCAGAGAGAAGAGATCAGAATGTTTTTTGTTGAATAAAAAGTTTATTTTTTAAGTTATAAACGTGAGTAACAAATACAGGAAAATAAAACAACTTTTTTTAAACAAATACAACTTTGGATCAAAGGAACAAAAACAAAGACGTTTTTATTGATAAAATCTTTGATATTCTGAGTCTACATAAAGACTCAAATAAAAGAAATCCTCAGTGGTTCACTGCAGTGGAACGGGCTGCAGGTGTACAGTAAAGTAAAGGTTGACGTGCACGGTTATCCTTTGAAGTGAAGAACCACACGTGCGCGCTCACAAACAACGCTTCCTGCCTCTCATGCATTTTTTAAACGAGGCTTCGGGAGGACGCCTGGCTGCAGCACACGCAGAAAAACGCCTCTGCGATCCGGTCAACGTGCACGTGCTCCCGATGCGCTCGGCGCTCAACAGGAAGTGCGTGGCTTGTGCCTCCGAAAGTTTCCCGCTTCAAAGCGCGCGGGGGAAATATTTACAAGCTGGATGTGTGTTTCTGAGATTTCCGGGAGGTGGTGGGGCTCGGGGGAGGCCTGGGAATCAATTACGGTCCTCTGGAGGCAGCCGATTGGCTAACGGGGGGAAGGACAACATGGCAGACAGCTACRCGGTCAGGCTGTCAGCGTTTGATTCGCACATAATCAGCACCTAATTGTATCACATCGGTCTGCAGGTACGCCGGTGTGAATTCACAGGGGTTTTGACAGGCAGAGCGATGGTGCCTCTCTGGTAACGAAAGGAGAGGGAAGTGCTTTAATGTGGCTGCTGCCCCCCCTGCTCGTCCTCTGCTGCCAGCTGAGGCTGGGGAGCCGCACTTTTTATTCTCCACCAGTTTGATCGACAGCTGACATGACTGGCTCTGGAGTCAATACACAACTCAGAGCAGTCCCAGTGCAAAAAAAAAAATAAATAAATAAAACTTCAAAGATGTCTTTGTCTAAAAGCCTCCTCTGGACAATGGAGAAGTTTGGCAGAAAGTTTATCAGAATATAAAAAAAGGATGTTTGCTGCTGGGAAACTTGATTTTATAATCTAATTATGCGACTCTTAGAAAGCTCTTAGCTCAGGTGCAATAAATCAGTTGAAATATTTATTTATTTTGGCGTAATGTCTCGACCGTTCTGCATCCATGACATCAGAAAAAGATGGCCGATTCCCCCCGAGCATCAAACACAGACAGACTGAGGGAAAAAAAAACATCGCAACGGCTCTATTAATCTACTCAAATATGGCTCCTGATCAATATATATTTTGCTCTCGTTCAACAATAACCATTTGTCAAGCGAGCGTGGCACTGYGAAGGATAACCTTTTAAAACGTCAAGTAGGAAGTGGGAGGGGTGGGGGGTGGTCTGGTTAATAAATAAAAGGGCTCTCACTGTGTGAGGATGATTGGAGGCTCAAAAACTGAGGAACAATGACAAAAAATATATCAAATTTTCCATTAATGTGTCTGAATTTTGACCTAATCATTCAGATGTGTTATAACAGTGTTATAACAAGTGACAGGGTCACAAGCGCCCTCTATTGGACAGCTCTACGACTAGTTTTTTTTATCCCAACATACTATGGAAACAAAGGAGAAATTTTCCAGAATATTGCGCTGTTATTTATTTTATCTTCAGGGGTGCCACCAAAGGTGGGCCACAGGTGGTCAATGATCCCCCTAAAAAACTGGTGGGCTCCCTCACTTGCCCCCCTTTGGCTCAAAACTGTGTGACTCGATAAAAAATAAAATATCTGTAAATAAGYGATGGACATCGTTTACCAAAACGTTAGGTTCACTAATTCATTTTGTTTCGCCCGTGCGCTATGATGCAGTTTACTTGGCATCTGAAAATACATTTCCTCAAAGGTATTTTTAATCTGAAAAGAGC
>NW_013952418.1:815973-818421 GCF_001266775.1 Austrofundulus limnaeus | reverse complement strand
GTGCATGTTTTTTTTATGAGAGTATAACATTATAACATGATTTAAAACTCAAAAAAGTTGATTTTACATGATATTGCCCCGTTAACGAATTCGTGCTTTTGCTAACTTTGAAAACCGTTAGCAGACCAATTAGCTTCCGGTAAATTAGGTTTTGTCAACTTTACGTCTGCTAACAGCTAATTAACAAACTAACTTCAACAGGTTTGTGTCTTTAACTCGAAAGAGACGAAGACATGTGACTTAGACTGAGAAACCTAGCGGTTAGCAATATGGTGTTAGCATTAGCTTTCGATAAGTTTTATGTTAGATTCCGTTACTTTTAATGTTTCCATGTTTAGCAGTTTTGTGTTAGCAAAGCTAATTTTTAGTTAGCAGATAATGAGTTAGCTATGCTAACTTGCTTGCTAGCTGTGCCCACCACTGTCCACAATAATACGAAGGCAGACCTCGGACTTGAACCTGAACGGGACCAGATTCTTGGTCAGATGGTTCCAGGACCAGTTTGAAGTTCTGTCCCCTCCATGAGCACAAACAGGACATTATTCTCATTAAAACGACTCTTGTTGAGTCACAAAGCTTTATGTTCAAATAATAACTTTTCTAACCCTTTTAGTTGTTGTATGCTTTAATAAAAGAGTTTGGGTGGATAATAAACAAACATAAATGTGTGCATGAAAGTCAAAAAGACTATTACTTTATAATRGAAACAAAAATTCAGCCAGTTTACGCTCTTTAAGGTTTAAATATTAAACAAGTTAGGATAAATTAACTAGAATTGCCTTGTTTTCCTGTCTGTTTTCATCTACAGAACGTGTGAAAAAGCATGTTTCTCCATCTCACTTACCTGTCTGATCTCTGCTCAGTTATGGTCTCATGTTGGTCCAAAACTGCTCCCACAACCGGCACTCAGTGTCGCTCACTGAGGCTCAAACACTGAAATCACCGCTCGTTTTAGGGAAAATGGAAACCATACAACTGTCTCGCAGTCAAAACAGATTTCCAGCATTTAGACTGCAGCTCACAGAACATAAACTCGACGGACTTTCCACGGTTTTTATGGCACCCAAAAGGAATATTCACAAACGTGTCTGCACTTTACTTATTTACAGGCCCTGCAGACTGGTAGAAATGTTCACGTAAGCAGAGGATGAAAGTGGTAAAAGTGAAGTGTATGAATTTGTYTGATTTACCAGAAATGTTTTTTTATTCTCTTTTTCATAAAAAGATATGAGCCGCTCTCAGGAGGTTCTTTGTTTGTTCGGACGGGTGATATGAGCTTAAGCTGGTTTGTTTTGGCTTCTATAAAAATAATCATAGTGGTGTTTACGTGATGGTGGACTCAGGAAGTCTATGTCCACACTGACATTAAAGCTGAAAGCAGCGACAAGCAGCCTTTGAAGGACTTAATCCCGACAATGACCACATTTAGGCAAAACCGTCTCTGAAATCTCTGGGAGGAGTTTGTTCAGATGTAAGGACCAGACAATAAAGAGACGTTCTCTTAGATCTTTAACAGTTTTTACAATTGTACCTGTGGGTTTATTAAAAACTTCAAGGAGGCGTTATCTATTATGCCCCACCCACATTAGTTTTGGACAGTGATGATTCCTGTTCATTTTGACACAGATTGGAGGTCCTGTACCTTTGTGTCCTCGGCTCCTTATCAGTGTTCCACCTGCATCCCACTCATTCACACACCTGGACTCTGTCTTGTTTCATCATTCCACTCATGGTTCCACCTGTCCAAGTTCTCTTCCACCTGTTTCCTGTTCTCATCGCAGATCACTGTGTCATCTGCAAACATGATGATCCACGAGGAATCCTGCCTGTTAGTCTGTCCTCATCTGTTAATCTGTCCTCATCTGTTAATCTGTCCTCATCTGTTAGCCTGTCCTCATCTATTAGTCTGTCCTCATCTATTAGTCTGTCCTCATCTGTTAGTCTGTCCTCATCTATTAGTCTGTCCTCATCTATTAGTCTGTCCTCATCTGTTAGTCTGTCCTCATCTATTAGTCTGTCCTCATCTATTAGTCTGTCCTCATCTATTAGCCTGTCCTCATCTATTAGCCTGTCCTCATCTGTTAGCCTGTCCTCATCTGTTAGCCTGTCCTCATCTATTAGCCTGTCCTCATCTGTTAGTCTGTCCTCATCTGTTAGCCAGTCCTCATCTGTTAGTCTGTCCTCATCTGTTAGTCTGTCCTCATCTGTTAGTCTGTCCTCATCTGTTAGCCTGTCCTCATCTGTTAGCCTGTCCTCATCTGTTAGTCTGTCCTCATCTGTTAGCCAGTCCTCATCTGTTAGTCTGTCCTCATCTGTTAGTCTGTCCTCATCTGTTAGTCTGTCCTCATCTGTTAGCCTGTCCTCATCTGTTAGCCTGTCCTCATCTGTTAGTCTGTCCTCATCTGTTAGCCTGTCCTCATCTGTTAGCCTGTCCTCATCTGTTAGTCT
>NW_013952418.1:812384-814131 GCF_001266775.1 Austrofundulus limnaeus | reverse complement strand
TTGCTGTATTTTTATTTATTTATTTTTGCACCAGACGTTAGTCAGCGTTTGCTCAGTCCAGAGCAGCAAAGCTTCACACAATTACAACTCATTTAACAACTCCTCTGCCTTCTTCCTCCTGTGATTCTTATTTTGTGCAAAGTAAACAAACAGGATCCGGAGTGATTCCTCCCTCGATCCGAGCCTCTGCCTGGTTCTGCTGCTTTAATCGCTCGGCGTGTGATGTGATGTTCGAGGCCCTCTCCTCCTCCTCCGCCGCCGCCTCGCCTCTTCATCTGTCAATCACCACCAAAAAATAAAGCCCCTTTATTTCAAGAGGTTCCTGATCAATATCATCAATCCCTCCACCAGCGCAGCGCTCACCCCCTCTTCAACATCTCTTCTTTTCTTCATCTTCCTCCCTCTCTCCCTCTCCTCCCTCTCTCCCTCTCCTCTCTCTCTCTCTCTCTCTCTCTCGGCTGCTGCAGCTGTATCCATTTCCTCCTGGCAAAAAGGGACTTTATGAATAAATGATACTGAATTGCTGAAGGTTCAGATACTAAATAATGAATTTCACCACCAAAAACACAACAACTTCTCCAATCATAAAATAGCTCTCCCCTTCCATATTGATTGTGCTTGTGCAACCAGATGCACAGAGAGCACAGTCTGCATCCGTGCACGGCAGAGGACCGTACGAGGGGAAAACTGTGTAAAATCATTGCCTTTTTTTAACAACAACAACAAAAACAAAACGTAGGCATGTGATAAGAGAGGGGTGCCGGTGGCGGGCCGCGGTTTCCTTCAGCTTCGTGGAGGGGAGTTGATGTGAGGGAGGAGGAGGAGGAGGAGGAGGAGAGGGGAAAATCTGAAAACTTTTCTTCACGGGACATTTAATGTAAGTGCGGTCATCTATTCTGTGCTACGGCTTGTAATGTGTGTGTGTGTGTGTGTGTGCGTGTGTGTGTGTGTCGTTGGCTCGAGGGGGAGAAAGTATTGGCTGGTGAGGCCATGATTTTTTTTTCCCTCTTCAGGTCATATTTGGTTGAGCTGCAGCTGTGATAGAGAGAGAGACAGCAGAAAAAAACATCTGATTAGTCCTTTTTTTTTTTTTACAGAAAATGTAAAAATAAATAATAATAATAATAATAGGCAGCTGACAGGAAGACATGTTTAAATAGGAAAGCATCTACATACATATATATATTATTTATAGGCGGAGTGAGAAGTGCTTGTAAAGGGGGACAAAAATAAAAAAAATATTGCAGAATTCCTTTTTAATGAATTCAAGCGCAGATTTTTATTTAACAACTGAAAAAAACAAATATTTTATTCATGAGCATGAATTATAATAATCTGCAATAATTGTGCTTTTTATGTTTTTGTAGTATTTTATTAATTACATGGAAAATTCGTTGAGGAACCGATAAAAAGAACCTTTTTTTAGGTTATTTTTATGTTAAAGATATTATTATTCTTCTTCAGTGGAATGGATTTACAGTGTGTCAGTGGTTGTGGAAAGAGGAATAAATAATTGATATGTGTATGAATATGCAGATGAGGATGAGGAGTCGGAGGGGGTGAGCCGAACAAAAGGCCCGTGTGATTTCCATCATCCAATTAGGAATTATTCAAGCTTCCATGTTGGGATTCAAACCGTTTACAGACGAGCTCCTGAGTTTTCGCGCTTTTGTGTTTTTTGTTTGTTTCCTTTGAGGTAATTAAGTGATTAGTTTTATTTTTTTTACACGTTGGGACACAATTTAAC
>NW_013952418.1:801692-811467 GCF_001266775.1 Austrofundulus limnaeus | reverse complement strand
TTGTTAAATAGGGGCAGATATAAGATTTGTTTTTCTTCTGCTTCCTTTCATTTTATGAGATTTGGGGGCGTTTTTTTGTATTAAAATTCATTTTGTTTTAGCTTAAGTGAATAAACTATTAAACTAAACTAAAATAGAAATACAAGAGTATTAGTTTTAAATTTGGGATATTTTATATAACGAAACTTCAAACAGCAATAATTATTTTTACAGAAACTGAACAAGTTTCGCTCAAAGCTAAAATTCTGGCATCGAACGTAAGAAATGTTTTCCCCCACAGATTTTAGTCCTGTTGTTTTCTACATGTATTGATGTGCAGTTTAAAATGCAGGTATGCACTCAATGTAAACAAAACCCGTTAACGCTCGAGTCATGTGACCTGCAGTACGTTAAGACGGTGGCTAAGCTTGATCTTTTTCAGCCTCTGCAGCTGCTTCTGTTGGTGCACATTGTGTGTTTTCTTACGAATGTTTAATTTTCAAGACGTTTGCCATCGATTTGAAAACAACATTCTGTTTCTTATGATTTCTTTTTCAAGCTGGTTTCATGATTTTGCAGCGAGCGCCTGTAACTGTTGATGTTTTAGTTTGTTTCCTAAAGTGTGTCCGAGTGGTGCCAGCCACAGGAGCTGTGTGTTCTGTTCAGTGTTGGAGCTTTACCAGTAACAATCTCGTTACGCCCCCAGGGACCAGACCGGGCTCTCAGACACCAGTCACAAGGTTGAGCTGGTCGTTATGGAAGTCCTTGACCAGAGCTTACAATCCTTAACATCGCTCCTCAATCCCYGCTGAATGGAAACATGAAAACAAAATCTGAGGGAACGAATAGGAACTACCAACCTCAGTTTTCCGTCCGTCTTAATGACTAAATACTGCAGCAGGAAAAAAAAAAGCTTTGAAAAATTCATCTACTACAAATTTAGAGCCATTTTAAATTTCCCTGCTTCCTGAGGAAGATCTGAAAGAGAGAGGAGGGGTTGAAGGGAGAAAAAAAACCTCACTCTGTCGAGCCGTTGAATTATTAGGGCCATCAATATCTTTAGCATATTGCCAAGGGCTTCCAGACAGTATCTGCTTTCATTATTAGTGTCAGCTCAATTATAGCTCACACCCAACTGTTTCTCAACATCTAATAGCATCAATCGACAGGGATGGTTGACGAGCCAGCTCCTGCGCGCACACACCGGCAGCCGATCAACTCGTGTGTGAGCGCCGCTCCCATCCCCTCGGCGCGTTCTGTTGCGCTCCGTCATCCCGCTAATGCAGGCGGCTGAGAGGAGGCGCGGGGCTCGTAATGGAGGCCGCGCTCTTAGTGGCGATGAGCAGCTGATGCAGCCCGGCCCCCATTTTCATCAAATATTAATGGCGTGGAAAAATACACCCCGGACGGAGGCTGCGTCCAAACCAAAGAGGCTGTGTGTGTGGGGGGGGAGAAGAGCGATGGGGGAGAAAGTGCAGTGAGTGTGTTTAGAAGCACCCGTCTGATGGCCGTAATTAGGGCCGCTGCAATTAAAAATTCAAAAGCCCCAGTTTATTTGAGCGCATGAATCTTCTGCTCGCTGCTGCGTTTATTTCCCTTTTACAAAGTCTTTTATTTCACGACGTCGGATGAACTCCAGCACCCCTCCCTCTGCCCGCGTGCCTTCCTCTTTTCTGCTGCTACAAAGAGCTAAAGGTGATCCGCCCGCCCCCACGAAGTCCTGCAAATGATTAAGTTGTTAGAAACTAAAAACTGAGATGATACCWTCCACAAATGAAAACAAACGTCCAGAGTTTTACTCTGAAATGTTCCGAAGCCAAGAAGGGATTAAGCTAAAACCGTTCGTGTTGAACTTTGAACAACACCCGTTTCAGAAGAAGTTGTGTTGTTGTGTAAACTAAAATGTAGCTTCCCCTATTTACTATGTAATAAGAACCTCTAAATGTTTACAAAGTGGTGAGATCGTTTCTGGAGGTTTTGGGAGGGAATGGAGGATTCAGTAGTCCTGACTCTTCTCTGCATCATTCAAGCCTTTCTAGATGCGTGAGCTGCCCATGTTAGAGGCATTCATGCACCCCTATACCACCAGAGAGGCAGATTTTGCGCTGGTAACAGCCCGGATGCTTCCTCTCCTCTTAGCATGTGGTAACACTAAGTACGACACAACTGTTACTAGTTCGAACATCAGTGACGACTAATTGGACTGTGTTTTTCTTCAGTAGGTACTGRGAACTTCAAACCTGTTTGTTAAAGCAGAAAAAATTCATGTTTTCTTGGGTGTCACTGCTGACACCAACAAACTTTTCCTTTGTGACTCTTTAATTTCGTTCGTTGTGATTTATTAGCTTTTGGACTAGCGTCAGAATTCCAAGTGAGGGGATTTGTAACGTCATTTTTACCATCTGTGATTTCAGAAAATTAATACGTTACTTTAAAAATTAATAAGTTACTTATTTGCGTGAGTACATGCAGTGATGTCCGGAACAGAACCTGAGGGCCTGAAGGTAACGGCCACTCAATTACTGATTTTCAGCTATTGTCCTAAGAGATCTGTAGATGATGAGATATTCAAATACTTCATGAGTTCCCATTAAGGACCATTGTTAAGATGCAGWTTATTACAGMCTGGTGAACCTCTGCCCATCTTTACTTGTAAAAATGCTCCTTTTATACCCAGTCCTCCAAATGAACTTTTTTAAAGTGTTGCTGCAATAAAATTCAAAGTTGCCTTATTTTTGTCCCCYTCGCCGAGGTGGAGGACATAGAAATGCTCTCCGTCCGTCCGTTCCTCCATCCRTTCACCTTATGGGATACGCTAACAKTTGGTCAACACTGAATGTCCAAACCCGAGTGACATTTGCAAGGTCATGTGATCCAAGATGGCTGCCACCGTAGCCGAACCTTACATCATATAAAACAGCTGTAGATCAAAAGCTATTGAGCTGAATTTTTGTAAGTAGATCTAAGTACGTGCCAACACCCTCTGAGCAAAATCACGGGCAGATCAGGATTTGCTGCTTTCTGCCAGTTTTACTCTGCACATGCGACGAGGGTCATCAGCGACGGTTGGCGTTGAGTTCTGTCTTGTTTATTAAAAATTGTACAATTTATTAATTTAAACATTTATGTTTCCAGTGTTTCATTCTCAACAGATAGGGAGGGTTTGCAAATATGAGATCTGCAAACCATAGCATTCTGTTTTTATTTACTTTTTACAAAACCTTTTTACATCGTCAACGTAATTGGTTAAATGTTTTATCTTGTGTAGTACTTTAAAACCTGTTGCAGAATCTCTGTTAGCTCTCAGTGTGAGATTGACTCTCAGCTACTACCAAGTAGCTACTATGCCAGGTCTATTCAACTAAATTGCTCCGAGGGCCACAGTAGCCGTGTTTCATCCAATTTTAATTAGAATTTTGAGCGAATTTGTAAAATTTTGCAAAAAGGAAAGAAACAAAGAAATGCGAGTCAGACGTGTTTCGACCATGTGAGGTCAATATTCGTTACCTGAGAACTTGTTCGGAAAATGTGTTTCCATCTCTCCTTTTTCACATTAACTCTATTTCCAAAAACCCAAAAACCTCAAGTGAGTGTAAAAACGTTTCTGTGAATTAGAAAAAGTTTTTTCGAATCATGCTGTTTCCATTCACCTTTTCTGATGCAATACTTCAAAATACGCATTAAAAAACGTTGCTGGAAACACAACTAGTTACTGCAGGTCAACAGTACAGGGACCGAACATCCAGCATTAAAGTCATTATGYAAATAAACTAAATATTACAAAGATCTGTTTCCTTTGGAATAATTTATTTTGCTRTATTTAATCATGAATACAACATACAGAACCCTATAAAAGTAGTGATAATTAAACAATATCAAAAACAAAAGGACACACCGTGCTTCTTATTTAACACAAATAATATTTTGACATCTCTGACTTTCCAAAATTTTAAACCAATTTTATTTTCACTTTCATAGTTTTATCTTCAACTGCTTGTAATTTTACTGTCTATATTTAACTAACTATTCAACTATTATGTTCATAGAAATGTTTTTACCAACTTTTAGACAAGATCCTGACATTTCTGTAGATACCAAACATGTCTATTTTTATCTAAAAGAACTTAAAGCAATTAAAGTAGAAAACTGRGGGTTTTGGCTTAAAGAAGAATGAACCAATTGGCAGGCCGAACTTTGGTCACTCGCCGGCCGGATGTGGCCCGCGGGCTGCCTGTTGAGTAGCCCTGTACTGTGCCAAGTTTTAGCTCAATGTGTGTAAACTTTCCTGAGTTATAACCTTGTTTGTGTTGGCTGATGTCAGTGATCTGATTCCAAAGCCTAATCAGTTTCTTTACGATCCTTTCAGTTCATGAGATATTTTGCTAACAGRCAGAGAAAGAAAAAGTGTGTCTGCAGCCATGATGATGTAGAACTACATGCCTGTTTGCGTGTGTGTGGATGAGGTTGTGTGTGTGTGTGCCAGCTGTCGGGTTATGTGGAGGGTGGGGTGTAGTCGGTGTGTGCGTTTTTTTTTTTTTTTTTTTTTTTTTTTTGCTCTGGCAGTATCTGAATGACATCAAAGCTCTGTGCAAACTGAGCCCCTGGCAGCTCTTTAGAATCCCATCTCCCCTCTCTGTTTAACGCAGGCAGGAGAGAAAAGACCCGAACTAATAGAAGAGGTGTTATTCAAAAGAGGAATCGACTGCTCACACGTGTTTGTGTGCGAGCAGAACTCTGAGACAGAGAGGGAGAGAGGGGAGGATGAATCATGAAAGGAGCTGGGCGAAAAGAAGACAGGGAGATAATAGTGTGAGCAGAAGTGACAGAGGGGAGAAAAATGAGGGCAACAGAAGAATAACAGAGGAAAAATACAAGAAAGAAGGATGTTAATGTTTCCCCAAAAGCAAAGCACTTTCATGGCTTTTTCTGTTTTTTCTTTTTCTCCACACAAAAGGTGAAGTGACTGTTTGTTCAATCAAACAAAGAACAAGTCAAAAAATCTGACATTTGTTCTGCTTTGCTWGTGGAAAAAGAAAAGGATTAAAGGTTCAAAATATTACATGAAAATCAAGATTCTTCCTTTATTTCCTGTAGACATCAGTCCTGTAGAGATGGCCAACACAGCTACGAAACCACAAACAAAAACGACTGAAACTTACAGATACTGTATTTGCTGCGTTGGTTGCTGAGAGTCGATATCACATGAAATTGTTTCATTCTTTTGAGCACAAACGTCAAGGAAGAGGTCATTTTTAAAATATGCATGTGTTTTAAATGACAACAGTAGCTGTGTTTCCATTGCAAATATGTGCAAAACTTTGTTGTTAATGCCAAAAAAAAACAGTTTCGCAATTGCTGTATTTTCATTAAGTAAGAAATTGATTGATTTTGATGCTGCTGTTATTGTCATTGTATGGAGCACAATGAAATTACATTTAAGAACACCCATTCAAGAAGACACACATGACAAAAACATGTGGGAACAGGTGATCAGATCATGCTACAACCAGCAGAGGTCACACTAACTTTAAAAAGAAAAACTAAATACCACAGAAGGTTAGATGAGGAAAAAAAACCAAAACATCATATTATATCAACAAAAGGTGACGCTATAAAAAATCTATTAAAGTCACACGTGAATACATTTGTTCTCGCGATAAGTCATTACAAACATGTCGGCAATTGATGTAAACACATGCTTAATGCTACCACAACACTAGCGCTCACCATCAGCCATCAGAGGAGATGTCGGCGTCTTATCGAGGCTTTTGAGCTACAAGCCTCTTATACTTGGGAGCAGCTACGTATGCTGCGTTTTTGGGAAATTGTAGTCCGGATACTTTCTTTTACTACTGCTGTGATTTTACTACTACTACGTCCTGTTATTTTCTTTATTGTTATTTTTTTCGCCAGTAGAAACATCCAGTTGTTGATCACGTGACTCCCGTGATGCGAAAAAGTGTTTCCATTGCAGTTTTGCGAAACACCAATTTCGATACGGCCGAAAAACCACCTTATCCTAGCGCAAAAACATTTTGTCGAAAAACTTTTACAAGTTTTTTCGAAATTGATGTGTAATCAAATTTATTTTCGAAATTCTACGTTTGTATTTTTTGTTGTGTTTTGCATTTTGACAAAGAATTCGTCACTGAAGCTGTGCCTGAGCGAGGCCTCTAACCTCACACATAAGTTGATAATGAAAGAATAATGTTTAAACAATAATAGCCCAGTGGAGAATAAATCCACACACACGCTGATTTCCATCCTGATAGGTTRGGGAGATCCTATTTATCCTTTTTTTCCACAGGAGGTCAAGAGCCATAATCAGAAGTAGGTGCATGTCTTCATTAYGTCCAAATGAGGTTGGGATAAATTGGACAAATATGACACGTGCCCATTCAGCGCTTCTTATTCATGACCCTATTAAMGTGCTCCAGAGTCATTTTCAGAGCAAATTTGATCAGATTTACCCAAGGCTCCGGAGCTGATAAGTGTTATTTGAACTACGGCGAAATGAAAATGTAAGGTGTTTAAAAACTGACAGAAACGCATCGACTTTCCTGTAAAATTCCTCCTCCGTGGCTGTGATTCTTTCAGCKTAGCTGTTATATAACTCAGATATTCCTCTCAAGCACATCTTGTGTGTAAATGTGTGTGTGTGAAGARCTACCAACCCTGACTAACAAGCATATGTTAATTATGGAGGAGATCACAGGCGGGTCATGCAGAAAAAAAAAGGAGCAGGAGGCATCACTGGAGGGTATTTTCAGGGGGTGGGGTGTGGATGGTGGTGTCGCACCACCCTACAAGAGGGACCCGACTGTCGTTAAACAGAGGTGGAGGCCTCGGTGTCCAGTTGTCCCCCTCTTACAATAACCATGTTTCCATCCAATTTTAACTCGAATTTGAAAATTTTAAAATGCTGAAAAAAAGGGGAAAAAAAGAAAATGCGAACCAGACGTGTTTCAGTCAACTGGCTTGGAGCAAAGTGTAATTACATCGTTACACGTGGCTGTAGTAAACTCACAGGGACACGTCTCAGGACAATGCAGAGACGTTATCAGGAAGGTGTTGCTACTATCAGGAAAGTTGTAAATGTTCACTACGTCAGAACTTATTCGGCAAATGTGTGTCCAGCTTCCCTTTTGCGCATTAACTTTTTTTGGGAAAATCCAAAAACCACCTCAAATGAGCGTATAAACCTTTTTGTGAAACTGAGTGAGTTTTTGCAAATTTTGCCGTTTCCATACAGCTTTTGGGGGCGGCTGTGGTGCAGTGGTAGAGCAGCTGACTTGGGACCAGAAAGTCACGACTCCCCGCCATGCCCACATGTCGTGATGTCCTTGAGCAAGACACCTAACCCCAAACTGGTCCCCGGGTGCCCAGACAGCAGCCTGCTGTTCCACCTAGGTGTCTCTCATGTGTGATGGGYCAAATGCAGAGCACATCCTTGCATGGGAACATGCATTGATGACAAAATAAAGCACCTTTTCCTTCCCTTTTCTAATGCGATACYTCAGTATGTGCGTAAAAAACGTTGATGGGAACAYGGCTACTGCTGTTACTGCGAGTATCCCTTAGCCCTCTATGACCAGCAAGTGACCACCATGATCAGTAGTTAGGCTGATGGTCCTTCATTCACATGAACAAATGGCAAACCAACAACCAAAAAAACTGGTTGATCCACTATGTGAAGTTAATGCTTATGAACTTACCTTCAACTCCTCAGATTGAAGRAGTCTTTTGCATACAAGATGGAGCATTTCAGTGAAAAACCCGTCCAGAAGTCCTGACTTTGCCTGGCCCTTGCCTTCCTACGYAGTTCCTTCAGTTCTAGTTTCCCTTCTCTGCTCCGTCTGGGATTTCTCTCTCACATAGACAAGGATTTCTTCAGGAGAATTTTACCTGGGCCAATCATCGAACAGAAGGAATAGTTTTGAACAATATTGATTTTCTGTACAGTGTCAGCTTGTGAGTTTAGCAATGGCAGTGGAGGAAGTGAATGAAGCCAGTCCGTGTTGATAAGGCTTCCAAATTAAATTAAATCTGTCTGAAAAAGCCTGTGGGACTCATTTACAGCCATCTCGTTCAACTTGGCACTTCTCTCCTCTCAGTAGGATTGTTTACAGCGCACACAATTTCCGGTTAGCTTCTTAGCTTAGCCTTCTTCAGAGTGAAGGTGGCGTACATGCGTCGCAGCAAAACCACCAGCAATTGGGTAAATCAGATTCAATCGTTTTAATCTTCAACAGAGGCCYCGCCTCCAAGAAGCAATTGTTTTTCAATAGTCAAGAGTTCAGACCCTTTGTGCGAAGCAAAGCGATGAAAAAGGGGCTGGTTTTTACCAAGCTAGTCCTGACTCAACCTTGTTGGACTTTCCTACACTATCATCACACTCTCATCAGCACCACAACAGAGGCACTCTTTTCCAAAACCATCATTCGGTGAAACACAAATTATATTAATGAAACTACAATTTAATTAACCTCTGATATCATAACGGAAAAAGCAAAAACATCACAGTCGCGTATCATTCATTAGCGATCAGTTATTAGGCTGATGTCACATGAACAACCAGTTTAGGGTGTCACCGACAAACTGGTTGATCCACTTTGCAAAGGTAATGTAAGGTAACACCTCAGACTGTAGAGGTCTTTTGCATTAAAGATGAAACATTTTAACAAAGAACTCATCCAGAGGATCTGTCTCAACCTTAGACCATCACCAGCACAATAGAAGTACTCGTACCCACCATTACTGTAGGCCCACACATCAGAACTTGACCACCAAGGAGTATTTTTAAGGTAAATCTCATTGATCGTCTTGTGTTGGGATCAAGGATGTTCCAACCGAGACAAAACCCAGTTTTCACTGCAAATGAAAGGATTTCAAACAGACGACTTGAGTGCCGAACTTGGACTGCAAGGACGAATATGCTTCAGTCACGTTTATTTTGGACAACAACAAGTTCAAAGTACTAAAAATATCTTGAAATATCGTGGGTTGTTGCAGTTAGATGCAACCTGGATGCTTGAGGCTCAATAGACTGAAGATTTTTACAGAAAGCGCTCAAACCTCTCAAGGTAAACTGGTTACAAATAGATGGTCAGAAGGACGAAAGTAAACCCAGGCTGTGATAAATCTGACAGTCCTTCAACAGGCAGTAATTTAAAGCCCCTTCTCCACCCTCCTCTGCTCCCTCATGGCCTCTTCCTGACTCCCCCTGCGCCTCCTTTCCTCTTCGCCTCAGTCCCTCACCCTGACACCTCTCCACCTCACACCCTGTACCTCCAACCCCAGCCTCAGGTCTTGCTCCAGAGCACATTGATTTTGCTGTGTACCTAATTACTGCTCATAATCTATTCATTTCAACAAGAGGGCAGCAGCTGTCACACACAACACGCCATCAGGAGGCGGGTGGAGAGGAGAGACTAGGATGGTGGGGACTCGGAGAACACGTCAGAGGTGACTCCTAAAAATCCTACTGGATGGGTTTTAGCTCAAAAATAAAAAAAAGAAAATTAAATGTAAAGCAAAACACMTTGAAGTAATGCATATACCCCACCATCTTGCACCAATTATTTCAGCTACTACCACATCAGACTTTAGCATAATAACCAGTGGTGCGCATGGTTCAGCTAATCAGCTAACAGGATGGATGGATGGATGGATGGATGGATGGATGGATGGATGGATGGATGGATGTAGAGATAAATGGATGTAGAGATGGATGGATGGATGGATGGATGGATGGATGGATGGATGGATGGATGGATGGATGGATGGATGGATGGAT
>NW_013952418.1:791585-800620 GCF_001266775.1 Austrofundulus limnaeus | reverse complement strand
GATGGATGGATGGATGGATGGATGGATGGATGGATGTACAGATGAATGGATGTACGGATGGATGGATGGATGTACAGATGGATGGATGTACAGATGGATGGATGTACAGATGGATGGATGGATGGATGGATGTACAGATGAGTGGATGGATGATCTCCAGTTCCTTCAAAAACATTTACTGGTAATATTCAGTACATTTTGTCTTTTCTGCTACTTTTAGCTTTTAGCTATACTGTTGTGCTACTTTTTGCTAACAATCCTTTTGCTTTTATTCCTTAGCTAACCATTTGCTGTAAGTTTTAGCTAGGTCCTTTTAACTTTAACTCTGAGCTTCTTCGACAAATTTCATCAAATTCCTTCAGCTCTCAGCGTTCACACAAAACATTWACTGTATATTATGACATATAGATGGTTTTATAATAATTTTAGCTACAACTAGCTAATAATGATCATTTTAGCTACAACATGAGGTATAAGTTGTTTTATCTGCAGGTGAATCTGACTGTCAGAAGGTCCGTAAGGTCTGCAGAACTGAACTCGCCACATCTTGACTCGCTCGCAGAAATGCACCTCTAAGCCCRCCCAGGGGTAATAAGCATCTGCTTGTTTAATCTGCCTAATCTGCTGGTGAGTACCACTGGGCGTGCCTAATTAGCAAAATTAATTTGTTAAGACATTAGCGCCGTTAGAGATGGCCAAACGAAGCTGCACTGCGGTATGCAAATGAAGCTGTGGGTTTGGCTGCCCGTGTTACCTCAATTAGACCCTCCTTTGATTCGAGGCCCTCGCTCTGTCTCCTCACCGGAGTCCCTCGTCCTTCCTCCTCCATCYTCCTCCTCGCTTTCATCTCTCTGTTCTCCTCATTATCACCGTCAGGAGTTGAGAGAAACTACCATTGTGCGACAGCAAAGTTGGGGCAAAGCGGGTTTCTGAATATGTTAATGGAAACGACATAATAGCGCTCCGTTTTTTATTTATTTATTTTTATTCAGGCAGACTTTGGATCAACCCGACCAGCGTTTGGTGTTTGGTTTTTGTGTCAAAACCGGAGCGCTTCTTCCTCTGTGTCAGTGGAGTAATTAGTCTCTGGAACCCCTCACAAGCCTGTTTAAGGGTTAATGAGGCCCCAGCAGCTTCYCAGCATGGGTTGTGGGGCAGAGGGGGGGTCTGTATGTAGGTCTGGGTCGGTACCGACCTAGCTTCAATAAGAAACCACCCATAGGACTTCCCTTTGAAGTGTCAGAGGGTACCCCCACCCCCACCGCCTTGTTCCGGGTGGCTCCTGTTTCATTTGTCTGAGTGGCAACATAAAATATAGATGAGCTGCCAGACAACACAATCTAAGCCCCGCCCCCCTCCCTCAACATTATTTGCAGATTAACCGATGCCTCCTCAACGCAAACTAACGACCCGGCTTTCCCCTCCTAATCTGGCTTTTAGGGGTGACRGTACAATTAGACACACTGAGCTTTATTTGTGCCTCGCGGTAACAATAAATTCGCCCTCGACCACCAGAAGACCACTTGGTGTACAACACCGGGGTGAAAATGTGCGTTTCTGCCCCGGAGAAYGATATTTGTAATGAGGGCCGGTCCTAAGATGCTCGACTGATGCGGCTGCTGTGGGGGATTTGGATTTGTGTTCTCTATTGTGGGGACGACTGTATTTCATCGTGTTTTAGGTCCCAGTGGGACGTCCAGGAGTCCATCTGAAGACCGTCTGTAGGAGGCAGTTTCTCTCAGCTGCGTCCTCAGAACATAAAGCTGCTCTGAAAACTGGAACATTTAGTCGTTTCACAAAACAAAGTGTAAAAACCTGTTCCTGGTTTTTATTATTTTGGTACATTTTGCACCCAAACTACTTCATACTCAAAGTTTGCTTAAGAACCCTGGCKCTGTGTTTTTTTTTTTTAATCTTATGCTACTTTTAGCTACCATTCTGCTACTTTTAGCTCCTGGATTGCCTTCAAATATTTTTAGGTTTTAGCTACCTTTAGCTACTTTTAGCTTCTGACTGGCTTTTAACTACTTTTAGGTTTTAGCTAGCTTTTTGTCACTTCTTTTAGCTGCCATTCTGCCACTTTTAGCTTCTGGCTAGTTTTTAACCACTTTTAGGTTATAGCTAGCTTTTCTTTTATGTTTTAGCTGCTATTCTGCCACTTTTAGCTTCATGCTAGCTTCGTGCTAGCTTTCAGCTAGCACTAGTTTTCAGCCCTTTACGCTTTTAATTACCAGTCTGTTATTTTTAGCTTATAGCCAATCTTTGGTTAATTTTATTTTTTTAGTTTAGCTACACATTTAGCTAACATTTTTTACTCAGCTTTATTTATTGTTTTGCTACTATGGCTTTTAATGCATCTTTTCCCACTTTTAGTTAGCCTTTAGCTACTCCTAGCTTTTAACTAACTTTTGCTGCTTTTAGTTAGCTTTTTGTAACTTTTGGCTTTTACCTACTGCATTGTTGCTTTTAGATTTTATCTAGCTTTTTGCTACTTTTAGCTATTAGTTACCATTCGGTTGCTGTCCTGTAGATAGTGTTTTGCTATGGTTAGCTTCTAGCTTTCCTTATGAAACTTTTAGCTAGCATTTTTCTACTCTTTACAGTTTTATTTATTAACCAGTTTTAGCTTTTCTTAGTTTTTACTAACAGTTTTGCTACATAGGCTTTTTAGCACATGTTTTTTACACTATTAACCAGCTTTTAGCTACTCCTAGCTTTTAACCAGCATTTGCTGGTTTTARTTAGCCTTTTGCAACTTTTGGCTTTTACCTACTGTTTTGCTCTTTTAGCTTGTAGCCAACTTTTTGCTGTTGTAAACTTGTAGTTAGCCTTATTACACTTTTAGCTAACATTTTCTTGTTACAGTTTTGTTACTTTGGCTTTTAGCTGGACTTTTGTTACKTTTAGCTAAACTTTYGCTACTTTTGACTGACTTGATTTTAAGCTGCTTTTAACTCGCATTTTGCTACTTTTAGCTTCTAACAATACATTTGTTTCTTTAGTTCTTAGCTAGCCTTTTGCTACTTTACCATCTTAGCTACCCTTTTTGTTACATTTAGCTCACGTTTTCTTACAGCATTGAGCTAATGTTTTGCTAAGCTTGGCTTTTGGGTAATGTTCTGCTGTGCAGCTAAAAGGTGGACGATGTTTTAGTCTTTTTAACTTCCTGAATGTTGAACATGATGTCAGTGAAAATCATAAAAGGTTCTGACGGTGGACGGGACTTTCCTACGTAAATCTGATTTAATTTGAGCCGTTCGTCTCATATTTTATCTCATGAAATGTTAAAGTGCAGCAGCCGACCTCGGTCTGGAGTCGTGGGATGTTTGTGCATCATTCAGGGGGAAACTTAGAGATGAGCATGAATATCTCCACACGATGACAAACTGCATCAGAGTCGGGCGGCGCCACATTTCATTACGGGCTGCAGGGACCTCTAATTTCATTCGAGTCCACTTTGTGGAAACGACAAAATGCCATTACGTTCAGCGGGTGTATCAAACAGCTTCTATTTATTTTCACTTTATTTGCTTAAGTAACTCGGGGGGGCTCCGGACTGTAATTGTTTTAAGGTTTGTTCATAATAAATCATTTTTCTTCTGCTCCGATCTCCTGGGAGGTTGGACAACTTTTAAATTTGTTCCACTTTTTTCTGCTCGCTCCGGAGAACTCTCCTCGTTCTTTATTTCCAGTAAGTTTATTAAAGATCCGAGGAGATTGTTTCCACCTTCGCCCTGTTTTATACACTAGCTTCAAAAGTTGGAATCAATGAATTTCTTTGTTCTTTGATTGAACAAAAAGAAAGACAATAATTAAATATAAATAATTTAAATAATTCAGGTATATTTTATGTATAAAATATGATGAAATCAAACACATTTCTGCAGTTGATCTCAATAAACTTGTTTCTCTCAGACAAAAGCTGTCGTTAACTAGAGAAATTGCATTTCCTGCAAAAATACAGTGCTTATTGATGAATAATTAAGCTGAAAGCTGCTGAAAAAGCTGAAATAATTTTATAAACTTACGGTAACTCTTAATGCTTGTTGAATTTTAACAGCTGAGGTGAAACACAAAATTCTATGAATGATTACTGAAATTTGCTGTGGAACCCAAAATGTGAAAACAAAAGCTTCAAGGGCCGAGAATAGCTGAAAAATGCAGAAATATGTAAATAAAAGCAACGGTAGTAGAAATATACTGTATAGTAGCTGAAAGGAGCAGAAAAAGCTGAAGAAGGGAGAAAGAAAATTAACGGAACAAAAGAAAAGTTTAAAGCAGCAAAAGTTACTGAAAGTAGCAGAAGATTATAAGAAAAGGTCGGAATGAAAGCTGAAATCAGTACAATGAAGTTAAAAAAGCTAAACCAGAACAAAATGTAAAAAGTACTGTAAAGATTTATGATCATTTTTAAGATTTTAATGGTGTTTCATTCTCAATAAGAAGTTACATCTAGTTGTAAAACAGCTAAAGCTAACGAAATAAGCAAAACAGTAGCTAAAAAGCAGAAAGAAAATAGCACAGAAAACAAAAAGAGCACATTTTCTGAATAAAGCAGTAAGAAGGTAAAATTATTCTAAAAATATAATATAAAAAAGCAAAACAAAAAGGCAAGAAAAACAGCTGAAATTAGCAGAACATAGCTTAAAGAAGCATAAAACAGTAGAAATTTACAGAAGAAAGATGGAAAGGAAAATATATCTGAAATAAGCAGAAAAGCGATAAAATTTGCAAAATAGAAGCTGAAATTTGCACAAAAACGTAAAAAAGGCTGATCCACAGCAAAATGTTAAAAGTACGGTAAAAATGTATGAAAATTTTGAAGAGTTTTGAGTATTTAAGTATATTTATTTTCAATGAGAAGTGGGAAGCTGCATCTAGTTTTAAAACAGCTAAAGCTGCTGAAATAAGCAGAAAAAATAGCTAAAAAGCTGAAATCAACACAGAAAACAAAATGAGCACATTTGCTGAATTAAGCCTGTTTTTAGCAAAAAAAAAAATCGACAATTAGCTTAAAACAACTAAACAATAGCCGAAGAGGCTGAAAACAGCTGAAATTAGCAAAATCTTACCCAAAGAAGCATAAAACTGTAGAAATTTGCAGAAAAAGAACAGAAAGGAGCAGAAATATATCTGAAATCAGCAGAAAAGAGCAAAATGTTAAAAGTACGGTGAAGATTTATGAATATTTTGAAGAGTTTCCAGGATGTTGAAGACAGTTCCAATCATTTTCAATGAGGAAAAAAGTGGCCGAAAAAAGAGTATAAAATGCTAAAGTAGCAAAATTTATAGCTGGAATGTCCTGAAGAAGCTGAATGTTTGGATATATAAATTGCCGAATAAGCATTCAAACAATTAAAGACTTAACATTTATTGAAGGAATGCAGGTCACCCGCTGGCTTCAGAGGRTCGGTTGTGTATCACTCTCAGCTACTACCACACCAAATTTCAGCTTATCGTCTAAAACTGGCTTAGTTGTAGCTGTTTTTATGTTTACTAAGGTAAATTATCTGTGGTGACCAACATACAGTATGTCCAGTAGCTCATTAGATATTTTGCTAACAGACACACACACGTAGGTGTGTGTAGATATTAACAAAAGAATTCTGTGCAACATAACTTTTCCTCTTTCTGCTGACTGAGGAGCCTGCAGGAGAGCTGAGGGTGAGAATGATGAGGAGGAGGAAGAAGGGAGGTGGGAGGAGCCTATTTTAATCCTGAAATGATTCTGTCCGGGCCGCTGCCTCTTTAAGCTCCATCAGATTGCTTTTCCTAATGGTGGYGCCCGGCGTGTGTTTGATCTCCACGATGAGCAGATGATTAGTTTTTCATGAAACCGTTCAAGCAAAGCAGTGCGACACGAGCCGAGGCCAGACGCTGTTGATTTAACCGTTTGAGCCACGACAGCGGCGGCGGTGGAGGGCCCCCTCGGTGTATCTGAGGCCGGCCCCCACATGGGAGCGAGTCAGGCGGGGTCAAGTCTATGTGTAATGATATATCAGCTGCCGTATATTTAAGGTTTCGCTAACTCTCGTCTCAATTATGAGCGTTTCTCGGCTGCCCTGTCGGCCCCTCGGAAGCAACGAGGCGACACAATCAATTTGAGCCGAAGAATACGGTTGTTTTTTTGTTTTGTTTTTTCATCCAGCCCAGATGAGCCCCCAGTGTTCACCTGCATGAGGATCTGCTGCTCCTCCATCAGAAAGTGACATCGTTCAAAAACAGCAACAAACATTATGAACATTTTAACACTGATTTGGAGTTTTTCRCCACAAACTTAACACTTTTACAGATACGTTTTTGTCTTGTTTTAACATTTAGAAGTTTCTGGTTCGTTGTTTTAACAGAACAAATGATTGCTTAAGAAAATTTTACGCTTCATTCAAATTGTTTTTAAAAGGGTCCCAAATGACAGCTAAAATTTTGTTGCAATAAACTTTTGAAGTCAAAATACTCAAAGTCAAAATGATCAAAACTATCTTGAAGCTAAAGTTAGCAAAGTAGAAGCAAAAACAATCAAAACAAGGAAGCAAAAATGTCAAAAAACACTTAAAAGCTAAAACTAACATCAACAGAAACAGCTACAAATAAACAAAATGTAGCAAAAATAAACTTAGCAAAACATGACCTAAAAATAAAATTAGGAAATGTTTATTTAGGAGGTAAAATTAATAAAACAATAGCATATAATGGAAACTTAGCAGAACTGTAGCTAAAAGCTAAACTAAAAAAATACCTAAAAACTTAAATTATCAAAACAGTACTTAAGTGCTAAGACAGTGTAGCAAGAATTAATTTAGCTATTGTAACTGAAAGCTAAAATTAGCTATATCATTGTTAGCGGTAGCAGCGGGCGCATTAGCTCGGTGGTCGGTGCTGTTGTCTCGTAATCCTGAAGCTGCAGATTCAAACCCCGGTTGTTTCAGGAGGAGCCTCCAGCTGATTGTAGCAACCTCTGCTAAAGCTAAAAAAACAGGTAAAATTAGCAGTACATTTGCTAAAAGCTAAAATGGTAAGACAAAATCAAACCAAGCAAAACTATTTCAGTGTTAAGTCATATGAATCATACACTATTCCCAAATCTAGTAGAATGTTTTGWTTTATGAATGAATAATGTAAATATGTATAGCTAACAACATACAGAAGAAACTATAAACAGACAATGATGTGAATGCTGACTCAGCATTCAGATGACAGGATTCCAGTCGTACCTGACTCCAGTTTAAAGCAGCTGTGTGAAATATTCCCAGAGTCTGCTGAACAGAATCTGAGTTAACACAAAGCTTCAGAGCTGCACCACCCAACGTCTCGGCGTAATGGGATGACAAGCCGTGTGAGCCGAGCGAGGAGGATGAAAAGGAGGTGAAACGGCTTATTTAACCAACAGAGAGCAGGGAACTGCAGGGGGCTTCAGTTCTCCATCAGAAACTTTGTTCTGCCTGGATAAAGTTGAGAGGAGACAGGAAGTGGAGCGTTCTGAGCGGAGCTGGGTGGTGCGGCGGCTCGCAGCGGGAAGGCTGCGCAGGTTCTGTAGTCTGATGAGCTGCTGAGCGCTAAAACTGAACATGAAGCAGGTCTTTTAGTCCTCGACTAATTACAACCCAATTTATGAACCAGCTCTGGGTCAAAAAYAGAACAAACTAACCCTGCCTGGGTGGTTTTACTGCAGCAGGTCATCACTTTGACCCAGCATTCTGGGTTAATTCTTTCTACACTAAGAGCTATCAGCATTAGCTGGCTAGCATCAACTAACATTATTTTAGACCCTTAAAGTCACTTTCTWGTATAAATTAGAGCTGTTAATAAAGTCAGTCAGAGTAAACGTTTTCATTCAATATTGGTTTTTAATAATCTATTTCCATATTTCTGCCACGTGGAATCAGTGTGAAGCTTAGCCTAGCTTAGCTTGTCATTTCTTATTGTAACTTACTGTAGCTTAGCTTAACTTCTCATATCCTAATGTACTTTAGCGTAGCCTAGCTTAGCTTGTCATGTAACTTACTGTAGCCTAGCTTAACTTCTCATATCCTAGTGTACTGAAGCTTAGCCTAGCTTGTTGTAGCTTAGCTTGTCATATCTTATTGTAACTTACTGTAGCTTAACTTAACTTGTCATATCTTATTGTAACTTGGCTTAGCAAAGCTTAGCTTGTCATATCGTATTGTAACTTACTGCAGCTTACCTTAACATTTCTTATTGTGACTTTTTGTAGCTTAGCTTGTTATATCTTATTGTAAGTTCACTTGGCAGAGCTTAGCTTGTTTTAGCTTGTTAGCTTGTTGTAGCTTAGCTTGTTGCAACTTACTGTAGCTTAGCTTGGCATATCTTAGCTTAGCTTGTCATAGATTAGCTTGTCATATCTTACTGGAACTTACTGGAACTTATGAAGGTTTGTTGTATTTTATCTTAGTATGACTTAGCTTATTGTCAATGTAGTTTGCTGTACTTGAATGTGATTTATCATGTTTTAAATTATTGTAGCTTATCATAAAGTATGATATTATGGCTTAGCTTGTCTCATCTTATGGTATCTATCTTGCCTATGCTATCTTATATCATCTTATTGTATTGTAGTTTATTCCATTTTATTGAAGCTYATTGAACATCTCCRACCCAACCACTGAGTCCAAATACTTGACCCAATATCTGGTCAAACCAATCCAAACTACGACCCAACAGCATTAACCTAAAWATATCTCAGCAATTTTAAACAAATTTAACTGGATTAATAAGAGCAGTATATTCTTTGGTAAATCTGACATTTCAGAGTAAAAAATAAAACCATCATGCTTTTGGAAACTATATATATATCAGGTCATTGTAAGCAGTTTTTTTTAAACCAGTATATCCACAGTTTGAGCTCCATGACTGGAGCAGCTTCCCTCTCAGCAGGGAGCCACAGGAGAGCACATGAATGATCTCAACATTAATAATGCTCCATTGATTATTGTTCTGTTTAAAGGTGAATGGTGAGGCTTTCTGAGCAGCAGGGCTGTGTGTGTGTGTGTGTGTGTGTGTGTGTGTGTGTGTGTGTG
>NW_013952418.1:784860-789350 GCF_001266775.1 Austrofundulus limnaeus | reverse complement strand
GACCTGCGTCTGACCTCAAAGTGCACAAGGGACCAACTTGAAGCGTTGGATGCAATTTTGAAGCTGAAAAGGCGTTCGGTGTGAACACAGCATAAAGACTAGTGAAAACTAAATGGCTAGTTTGAAGCTAAAATTAGTTGAACACTTGACATCTTATTCACTCTGTTTAACACTCAGAGAATGTGTTGGCAATGACAACTACTACCACACAAACTTTAGCTCAGTATCTGTATAAATGTAGCTGTTTTTTGTGCTTTCTAAAGTGGTGTTTTTTTTTTTTTTTTGGTGGCCATATTGAATCAGGTTGACTAAAAAAATGTAACCTGTTGTAGATACAGTATTTATCCAACGATTCCTGAGAGTTTTGTTAAAATCTATTGAATGGTTCATGAGATATTTTGCTAACAGACACAAACAGGAGTTACATGATCGCCCGCCTTTTAATAGAATGATAATTAAGTCTAGATGCTCTGCAGGTTGAGCCGAGCGTCTCAGAGCTTTTTACTCTCAGCTGCTCTCYGGGATCGATATGAAACATTTGATAAATGCTAACGACAAGAAASAAAACGTGAGCTGTTTCCAGGTTTCACAGGAGCCGAAGCCAAGCGGGTGGAAACATAAAGATAATATTCAGTGCCACATAAAAAAGAAGCCGAATTAGCGAGCTAGCCAGACTGTCCATTGCAGCATCTCTCAGGCACATTTAGGCAGCSATGAGTGCAGCTCTGCCTGCCATTTCCCCCTTTACTCAATTATTTATGCTAATTATCCCGGTYGTGCTTCGGCTGCACCATAACAATATATCCTTAACAAGGAACAAGTCGCTGCACATTTTCTCTGGGCTGATCATCTCCAGCTCTTTATTTCAGCTGCAACACTTATGTTTTATTACTGGCAGCAGGACGCACTTTCACATCCTCTTAAAGTTCATGTTAGATTTATTCTTATGAGCATTAAATCTAAAGCAGGTTTTTAACAACTGATTAGCCTGTTTAGCAGCCGAATTCTGTTTTTCACATTTTTGTTCACTAATTTCAAAGTAAAGAAACTGTATTTTCTGTGAAAATCCGGTGTTGTGCTGAGCCCTTAGTGACGGCTTACATTTATTAAAGAAGCTGAAACTGAGATGGTAAAACTAAATGAAGCAAAACACAAGCTAAATGCTAAGTATAAATAGCTAACTAAAAGCTAAAAGTAGTGAAATATTACCTAAAATTGGCAAGACTGGTTAAAGTCAGCAAAGTGGTTGCTAAAAGCATAAAGTAAATAAAAACATTTAAAAAATAGCAAAATATTAACTAAAAGCATCAAAAGGTTCGCTAACTCTAATAGTATAAAAAAGTTAGCTAAGCAAGAGTAGCCAAAGCTAAATAAATTAGCCATAAACTAAATGTAACAAAAAAACGGCAATAGCTAGTTCAAAGAAGCAAAATGCTATCCAAATGCTAGAAGTGTCACATTGTTAGCTAAAAACAAAAAATATCAATAGCTAGCTGTAGATAAAAGTAGTAAAACGCTACTTAAAATGAGCAAACAACTGGTTAAAATCAGAAAATTTGTAGCTAAAAGCCAAAAGTAAAAAAATACAAATAAACAATAAATAAATAAGTACCCATGATTAAATTTACTTCAAGTATAGATACATAAAAATGTTTTTAAGTACAGCAACAAAGTACTTGTACTTTGTTACATCCCACCACTGTTAAGAACACAGACTGTAGAGAAGAATCTGATGTTTCTGTAGATTATTATGAGTTTCTATCAGAGATGAAGAGTCAGAGTTCAAATAATGTTATAATAAAAACCTAAAGGGTTCCCCTTTGATTTCACTTCCTGTTTCACTCTGGTTGAGCCACATTCAAGCATAATAATCCAGTTATGTGACAAATAGAGCTGGTAGGGTTAGCTAAAATTTAGTGACATCAAATGCTAGTTTACCAAAAAGAAAAAGCTAAMCAAAAGCTAAACTTAGCAAAAGACTAGCTACAATCAGCAAAATGGTAACTAAAACCCTAATGTTGCAACAAACCTGTTAAAATAAAAATAGACAAACTTTAGCTAAAGCAGGTAAAGTTTAGCTTAAAATAGAAAAAACTGCTAAAATTGTCAAAGGCTAGTTAAAACTTTCAAAATGCTAGAAATGGCCAAATACTATATACGTAAAGGTAGCTAAACGCTAGCTAGAATCTAAAAGCAAAACTGTTGCTAAAAGCTAAAAGTGGTTAAACTTTAGTTCAGAGCTAAAAGTAGCAGAACAAGTAGAAGAATAAAAAGTATCAAAAGACTAGCTAGAAGCTAACAGTGACAGTAGGCTAGTTAAAAGTAGCTGGATATTACCTAAATCCTAAAAGGAAAAAGGCAGTCTGAATGCTGAATCAGCATTTATTCTTGGAATGGGGTACCCTTTTTTATTTGTTTACTTTTAAATGAAATTAATTCAGTATTTATAATAAAATATTAAAATACTCAGCTTTTTTTAAGAAATGCACATCGCCCACCATATTACCTCACGCTGAGATAGTTTTAGCCGTTTTGGTTTAATCCTGAAAATAACGTTATGTGTGATCTCATACATTTTACGTAAACTTTTAGCTCTCAAAGTATGTGTTGTGAATGACTCTCAGCTACTATCATCAMATATTAGCTCATTATTTGTCAAACTGACTCAGTTTTAGATTTTTTTTGTCTTGAAAATCATCCAAAAATGAATAAACCAACAGGTTTAAAACCTGTATAAAACCACCGCTGTGTTGAATATTATTTCCTCACGGAACGCAGAAGTGCGTGCGTGCGTGTGTGTGTGTGTGTCACTCAACAAACAGCCTCATGCACATCGACCTTCACTAAGCTAAACATACAAACAGAAAACTAAGAAAAACTAAACATCTCTCCCCCTCCTGACTGTGATCTCGGCCTTTCTGTCCTCCATTTCCCCTTCCATTTCACTGGAAGGCCCTCACTTCCCGTCTTCCAGCGCCGCAGGGCATGGAGCTAGCCGGCGGTGAGTTTCCATCAATTAGTGCACCCCCGCGGCCTCGTGGCAGAACCCACCTTTGACTGCAGAGACGTATTGATTAGTTCAGCTGCACTGTCAGGTCTGGAGTGAGCAGGACCGGGTGATCCAAGGCCTTCGCCAGAGACAAGATCATGTCGGGTTTTTGACACGCGCGTGCGCACACACACACGCATGTGCACAGGCGCACGCACGTTCACACATGAACACATACAAATGCAATGGAGTGTGCGCTCTCAGATGACTGCAAGGTGTGAGAGAGGCGAGATAAGAGAAGTCCACAAGAGTGGCTTGTCAGGAGGGTGATGGCTGAGAACTGACAAGTGCTTGTTAGTTGTTTTATTTTATTTTTTTCATTCCACCTCATCCTGCCTGGTAGAGTTGCTGTAAAATAAAAATAAATAAATAAATAAATAAATATAAACAAGCTGGAAAGCTTTGGCACTCACTGAAACAAGGAACAATATGAGCTTTTGAATAGGAAGTTTCAAAACAAAAAAGCTCTCCTGGGTGAAACTCTGGATAAAAACAAACAAAAACGTTTGTCTCTGATGGAATAAAATGAGCTGTGTTTGTTTTTATTTTTGTGAATGAAAGATAAGAAGCTGCGATGAAGTTTTTTCAAGAACCTGATTCAACACAAAAAAGGGATTTGTGTTACGTGAATGTCAAATATTGACAAAACCCTGTTTTCACTGGAGTCTTAATTATTTATTTATTTATTTATTTATTTGCAGTGATGCAATCAGAGGTAATCCACAGGTACTCAGTGCAAGAGAGAAAACACGACGGTTTAGGTGCAGGTTTCTCTGAAAGCAACCACTAAATGGATAATTTAACATCAGTCTGAGAGAGCGCAGTGTGGAGGACAAGTCTTCATCCAGGCTAAGCTAATCGCTAACAAACATGGCTTTCTTTCTCAAAAACAACATACCACAGTGGAAAAAAACACAACGTTAGCGTATATTAAACTTCTACACTTTCACATGATGACACTTTGTTTAGTTTGTCACTGTTTTATCAACCGAACAACACCTGTGTTCTTACGCCAGTGTTTGTGTGAGGAACGTATCAATACGCCTGATCGGTTCATTTCTGTCAGCCCAAAAATAAACTCAGCGTTTGCAGACTGGTTTTTAGCTTTACTGCGTTTTTCCCTTTTAGTTTAGCTAATTTTAGCATAATTTAGCTACAGTTTATTTAATTTTAGTTAATGTTTACCAGATTTTAGCTTTAGCATCCTAAAGATAATTTTGCTCATTTTGCCACTTTTAGCCATTTAGCCTTTTGCTACAATGTCCAATTCTTGTTAAATTTAGCTTTTATCTGGGGTTCTGCTTCTTTTAGCTAATATTAATTTGTTTTAGCTTTTAGTTTTGCTTATTTTTTTGACTGTTTTCTTGATTTCAGTTTTTGCATTCACCCTTTTAGATATTTTGCTAGCTCCTGTTTTACTGTTTATGTTTTAGCTACAGTT
>NW_013952418.1:782468-784327 GCF_001266775.1 Austrofundulus limnaeus | reverse complement strand
TAGCTTTAGCATCTTTAGCATTTTAAATATAACTTTGCAAACTTAGACAACTGCTGTKCTACTATTAGCCATATTGCTATATTTAGCCTTTAGCTCCAATTCAGTTATTTTTAACTTGTAGTTACTTTAAGCTGATTAATTTACCTTTTAGCTGCAGTTGCTTCTTATAGCTTCTGTTCATTGTGCTAGTCTGCTACTTTCAGCTTTTGTCTAGATTTTCCTACTTTTATCTACTGGTTTTCTACTTTTAGCTTTTACTTAGCTTTTTTAAAATTGATTTTACCTCAAACKTTTCTCCTTGTAGTGTCGTGTGAGTTTTATCCTTTGCAACTCAGTTCTAGCTGATTAAAATAATTTACATAAATTTAAATTTAAATAGATACTCAGTATATTCTGTGATTTCCGTAGGTGTCGATGACATCAACCCACAGTTTCTCTCAGTCACKTTCTAAATGTCCAACTCATAGGTGTCGATGTGAGGATGGGCCTCAGTTCTCTGTCGCCTGGTTCAGCTGAGCCTCGTCCCGCTCCAGCCGAAAGAGAGCAGAGGCCGTAGAAGAGCTCCTTCCTTGCAGGAGACTGATGTAAATCAAACTAATTACAGAGCCACTCTGGGTTTCGAAGCCATGGAGGGAAAATTAAACGATCAGAGTCAGGTCGCAGCTCAACAGAGARCGAGTTAATGAAAATATTAATTACCTGATGATTCAGTGGAACCCCCTCCCCAACCCCCCCGGTCCTCTGCCTCCCCCACCGCAGAGAGCGTTTGTTTTAATTGAGTCATAATAAGACTGCTACATTTGGCTGAGTCACTTGATTAGAGCGGGTAATTGACCAATAAAGGCACATGATTGGCAATTATAAAATCCAATGTAGCGCTAATTACTTAGCAACTCTTAAGTGTCGGGCTAACGCCGAGGACATTACGCTTCTCTGTGCAGATGGTTGTTTTAAAACTCGTAAAGCAGAGCGAGTTAATCCACGCGACACACACATCGTAAACTCTGTCACACGCATCATAAAGTCTGTCACACACACACACATCCCACCAACATCACGGTGGAATGTGCAGCTAATATCAGGTTTTTGGTCTCGGGATCGATTTCYTCTGTGTTTTCATTCTGAATTATTCAGAGCTACACTTTATCTCCTCCCCCCTGCCATGCAGTGTGTCACAGTGGTCAATAAGTGGGTGAGATCTGGATCCTGACTGTGTGAGGCCGGGTTACATGTGGGGGGTGGTAACCCACATATAGAGGAGATTGCTTTGCAGTCAATCACAGTAATTAGGAGGCATCAACAGCAGCCTGGTCCGCTGAGGTTTGACACAAAATAAGTGTTGAAGTTCAGGTTATTTTTACAAACGGCTTCTTTTCCTCCTCGGTGAATAAATGAGACGAAGATTCTGGATTAAACGTCCTCTAAAGTATGAAATGTGACRTCAGCAGAATACGACTTTTGTTGTCTTTTGTTTGAACAAGCAGGTAAATTAAAGTTTTTTCTGTTCGAAGGCTGACAGCTTCTTAACGAAGCTACTTCTGTAAAAATCTTGAGTCGTTCCTGGTTTGTTTTACTTTGTTTCCAAAGAGCCAAACTTTTTTTCTTTTAATGTGATCGTTATCAATATTTCTGCAGGCTTTCTGGAGGACTTTCAGTTGTTTGTTGTTACAGCAGCCTGTTGAATCTGTGAAACATGGAAATATTACTTAATGTGTTGATGAAACGTCTTTCAGGTCCTTCTATTTCTTTTAAGCATATGTTTTAGGATTTTTTCAGAAAACACAAGCTGCTTTTTTTAATTATATTTTTCTTTATTGCGGATGGTTTCCATTGAAATTGTGAAATTAGAAAATTAGTAG
>NW_013952418.1:778908-780828 GCF_001266775.1 Austrofundulus limnaeus | reverse complement strand
GTAAACCAGCAATTATTTTGAGTCAGGCTTGATTTTTAATAATCTTTTCCTGTTAAATAAATAAATTAAATCAAATATTTTCACATTTAATAAAAAAATTTGAGTGAAGTCTCTGTGATAGGCCATATGAAAGTCACCCACAGGCCACTTTTGGCCCGCGGGCCTTGAATTTGACGTGTTTGACAAAAATAAAGACCTTCAAACAATTGTATTGACAAATCCTTGCAGTTAACACCAAAGAAAAGTCATATTTATCTGTTTTTCCTTGAAATGAAGGACAAACTGAATCCGTTAAGGAGCCAGAGCTCTGAAAGTGTCGCTGCGATACATCAGTGTGACTTGTTCTTATTACTCAGGCATAATTAACCGTGTCAACGCATCGAGCTCGATGAGGCGACGCGTCCGTTCAGCTACCTGTCTGGCTGCTCGCTGCGAGCCACTGAATGAATTTTACATCCTTSCCGGCTCCCCTGCATTCGGAGTGACAGGCTAATCAGTAGTTTGTCAAAGTGGGCTGCAGCTCCACCTGTCAGAGCTGTCAGTCTTCTGAGATTCCCCCCGAGTCACAAGCAGGAGAGTGGAGCCKTCGGCGCCGTGACCCGCGAGCCATGAAGTCAGGCCACTCAGGACATCAGAATTATTGTCAGAACATGTGCTGTTGATGAAGCRTGTCAGAAATGACTGGTCCCTAACACGCTGGAGGCACTCAGTGTGTGTTTGTGTGGATTAAAACAATGTGTAGAAATGACGCAAAGCAGCAGCAACATCCGCTGTAGTGGTAACACCGTTTACAGAACCTTGTTTACCTGCTTAGAACCATCAACTATTAAAGAGTAACTCATTTTGTTGTAGTTCCAGTGACTGTTTCCTGCAAGGTTCATTCATTTAGGACAGGGAAACTTAAAGTTTTTGGGTCTGGGGATCCCTTACAAGGGCAAAAAATTCCAGGGACCCCCTCATAAAACCCGAGCTGTTTTAAAAGATAATTTACTGTCATTTCAACCCCTAAATGCCATGGGAATATATTTTTTATTTAGTTTATTGCATTTGTTTTATTAGTTCATTGTTCCTCATGCATTTTTTTAAAATAAAAACCAAATTAACAATTTAGTGACATTTTTTGATGACCRCCAAGATACCTCTCACGGACCCCTGGGGGTCCTGGGACCCCAGTTTGAGAACCTCTGGTTTAGGATCAACTTTTGCCTTTCAGTATCGTACAATAAACTCGACTGAAAACAGAGCGAAGATGAAAAACACCTGACACCTGATGTTCCATCTTTAGTTTAGCTTTTTAACCGAGCAACGAGCCAAACTTGTTGTGTTTCACGTTTTAGCAGGTTGAAGTAAAGTCGTGTCATGACTCGGATATTCCAGTAAGGCGATCTGAAGGATGTTATTCCAGTCTGAGTAACAAGATGCGAATAAGATCAAAGAAGGAGAATCGATGCTCTGTAAGCTGAGAACTTGTTTCTGACTCGTCTGTTTCGCTCTGARTCCTGTTTGATTTAACGTGTTTCTCCCAAAATATCCTCAGACTGAAGCTGGACTTCTCAAAGGATCTGCCTGATTACATCCTATCTTTAGAAATATAAAATTAAAACTTAAAAAAATATAAATTAAACTCAGTTTTCTGTTCTGTTGTGGACTAATGTTTGTATTTCTGGAAATCAAAGAATCAAGTGGATAGAGCAGTGTTATTCAGCTGGAGGCCCGTGGGCCACATCCGGTCCGTCAGTGATCACCTGACGGAAGGGTGGGCTAATTTACTGATATCATTTTGTTCTTTGTTTTTTATTTTAATATAAAACTAGGTTTTAAATCAGTTTTATATTTAAAGTTTATGATTAAATGCAGCAAAATAAACAAATTTAAAAACAAATTAAAGAAGTGAAACAATTTTTTTACATAATGCAGTGT
>NW_013952418.1:771722-773131 GCF_001266775.1 Austrofundulus limnaeus | reverse complement strand
TATTCATCAATCAAGTACAAATATTCATCAGTCAATTACAAATATTCATCAGTTAAGTACAATTATTCATCAATCAAGTACAAATATTCATCAGTTAAGTACAAATATTCATCAATTGAGTACAATTATTCATCAATCAAGTACAAATATTCATCAGTTAAGTACAAATATTCATCAATTGAGTACAAATATTCACCAATCAAGTACAAATATTCATCAGTTAAGTACAAATATTCGCCAATCAAGTACAAATAAAATGTAAAGATTTTATTTTCTCTACTTCGATGACACAGGAAGTCCTTATATGGTGTCTGTTTGTCCTGCTGTTTCCAGTCACACGCCCCCTCTCCATGCGGGTAATAATGACGGCAGGGAGGCAGGTTCAATAGCAGAGGTCAAAGGTGGGGTCGCTCTGGGGGGCCGAGGCGGCGCTTTGAAGGCAGGGAGAGGGAAACGAATGACATTTAGAGAGAGAGAGACATAGAGACACRGAGAGAGAGAGAGCAGTTTAACATAAAGTGACATTTCAGCGGAGAGACGAGCTCAAACATGGCAGCAGGTTTGATGTTTTACTGACAGTTTATCAGTTTAGTTGTCAAACACTGCAGCTGTGGATAAAAGAGATTTTTTTTAGATCAAAAAAGTTCAAACGGAAATTAACCAGGGAACATTTTTAMCTCTGAAAACGACACATAAAGGCCTGAAACTGAGGCCTTGTGGATCGTTTTGACTTAAAACCTTTATCAAACCTTCCTAAAATGTAATAATCGACCTGCTGATTCCAGAGATTATTAGTTTTGTGTTTTTGCGCCTGATAAAATCAAAAATAAACATTTTCTTCAGCTCTCGCTGATCGTAGCTGAAAGTTTGGTGATTTTTCTGGAAAGTTGAACTTAAATCTGAATTTATTAAGTTCAATAAATGATCCTGGGAACAGCAACAAGAACCTTTGCGGGAAGAAAACAGGTGAATTGTTTTATCGTTTCACATTTTAAACAGCATAATGGGAAGTTTTTATTTTGTTTTTTTTTCCAAACAGAAGAAGAAAAGTGTTTAACATGATTATTTACTTGTTTTATTGATGGAATCATGATTTCCCACATGTAACACAGAAACCTTTTGCTCCAAACAAAATGTGCAGAAACATCTTTAAGGGAWAATTTCATGTTTTTAACGTGACGTTCCACAGCTGAGGTTTTTGTTTTTGTTTCATATCTCGATAAGAAACATGAAATACATTTTTCACGTTAAATTACAGTCGTTGCATCTTTTTCACAAGTTCATTTGTTTTTGTTTACATAGATATGAGAAATGTGTTTTACATGATGATTTCACGTTTGAAAAACGTAAAATTATACGATTTTCTTTATTTTTTATTGCAAAAAGTAGAAGAAACCTGAAAATAAATG
>NW_013952418.1:763176-764332 GCF_001266775.1 Austrofundulus limnaeus | reverse complement strand
GGATTAGTGTGGACAATTTTTCCAGTGGAAAAAAATAATAATAAAAAGGTTTAACTCTGAGGACTCATGCTGAGTCCAATCACAACCAGCAACACATTGTTTGTTTTTAATTTTTATTTAGTTTTGTTGATTTATTAGAAGATTGCTGGAACCCCACCCCCACCTCACCTCACCCCCTCCTCCTCCTCCTCCTCAGGATGAAGAGGGGGGCCAGGTTAAAGGAAGGAGACCCCCCTCCCACCATGATGCACACGTTGCAGAGTTGTAAACATACTTGTGCACAAAGTAAAAATTATTACTTCCACAACGAATAAATAACACGACGAACAACGAGGTGATGTTAATGTGAAAACAGGCATTAAACAGTGACGTCACATCCACAAAACCGGGCCTATCAGCTGACAGCACTACTGCACGCGGTGACTCGTTTTAATGCATAGAGTGTTTGCACTGCAAACTGAAACACGCAGGAAAAATCTCCTCAATGAAGCACTTCTTCGTTTTTTTTATGATTTTTTTTTTGAATTTCTTCCCAAACCCCTCGTCTGTGATAAAGTGATGTCTGTACATACAAACCATTAGAAACCTAAAAGGGATTCTTTGTGCAAATTCAACATAAATACATAAATCTGTAGATAAATCGGTCTAACTCCTGTAGAAATCCATGCAGGCCCCAATTTAGCCCCCTTTTATTTATTTTTATAAAACTTTGCAACTAAATTTCGAGTTCATAGCAGCCTCCAAAATAAATAATAAACACATGAATAAATGATGAGTTACTCCAACAGCGACAAAAATTATACTTTAACAAAACAGCTCAACAATTAATGAGGTAATTCGTAAATGGCTATATTTCAAATAATAGGCCTATTTGGAGAAAATAACTCGCTATAGTATCAAACAAATGACCRTTTTCACCACTTTTTAAATGTTCTTTTAAAGGCAGAGTCCTAAAGTTTCCCTTCAGCAGTGAGATCTGTTTGCATACTTCACATTCAGCAGAAAACGTGAAAAGAAACAACGGGAGAGAAAAGAAAAACTGGAGCCCAGAGGCACCGACCGCTGCAGACAGAAGACCCAAAGTGTGTCTTTTTGTTTTAGTGTCCCTTGGTGGGTCCGTGGAGGTTCGGCTCGTTTGGGTTCTTTCATCAGGCAG
>NW_013952418.1:749311-762121 GCF_001266775.1 Austrofundulus limnaeus | reverse complement strand
CTGGTTCTGGTTCTGGTTCTGGTGTTCTGTCCCTTTTTATTTTGTCCCCTCTCATCAGTGAGTCGCAGAGAATTTCAACCTCTTCTGTTTCTGTCTTTGGTTACAGAACCAGACGCGCACCACGTTTTTTTTCAGGTCCAACTTTTCGGCGATGGCCGCGATCTTCTCGGAGGAGGGCCGCGGCTGGACCGCGAAGTAGGCCTCCAGGGACCTCTTCTCCGGGGCCGCTATAGAGGTCCGCTTGCGTTTCTTTTCCCCGCCGTTGAAAATGTCCGGTTTGCTCATCTTCTCGCGCTGCGCGCCCTCCGCCTCCTCCAGCCAGGCCTGGAGGATGGGTTTGAGCGCGATCATGTTGTTGTGGGACAGAGTCAAGGACTCGAACCGGCAAATTGTACTTTGGCTCAAGGAGCCCACGCCGGGGATTTTGAGGTTCGCCAGGGCGCTGCCCACGTCCGCCTGGGTCACCCCCAGCTTGATCCTCCGCTGCTTGAAACGCTCCGCGAACGCCTCCAGCTCGCGCGGGTCCGTGTCCGAGTCGTTGATGGAGGGCAGGCCGGGGTTCGTGAGGCCCGGGCCGCCTTGGCCCGGCCCGTGGTGGCCCGGCAGCAGCCCGTGGTGGGTGAGCGACGAGTTCATGCTCATGGCCTGGTGGGAGAGGTGGCTCAGGCCGTGCATGTGGGGGTGCGCGTGGGCGGAGGAGGTGGAGATGAGCCCTCCGCCTCCGCCGCCGCCTCCACCGCCGCCCCCGCCTCCGCCCGTCCCGTCGTGCGCGCTGGACATGAGGGTGAGGGACGGCGAGCCGATGTGGTCCATGATGTCCGGGGGCTCCAGGTTCTGGTGGTGGTGGTGGTGATGGTGGTGGTGGTGGTGCGCCAGCGGCACGGTGGACGTGGACGAGCACGGCACGGTGCTCATGGTGTGGTAGGTGGCGTCCGGCTTGAACGGGTGCGTCTTGCCCTGGGACACGGCGATGTCCACGGCGGCCAGAGCCTCGGCGCGCGCCAGCAGGGTCTCATCCAGGCTGGCGAAGATGTTGCTCTGCAGCTGCCGGGAGAACAACAAAAACAAACAGGGACAGAGTCATGAACATTCATGGGAAAACAACAAAACTACTCTGCGCGCGCTCACCACAAAGATCAGAGGAACGCATGAAATAAACATTTTACGCGCCTCTTTGGATGGAGCGTCTTGTTTTTACGCGCGTCGCACCATGAAAAAAGTGTCAATTTACAAGAAACTAAAAGGAAAAAAAACTACCTGAGCTGATTTACCTGTGGAGTCTGCAGACAGGCTCTCCTGATCGCCTCCGAGCTGGAGTGCAGGGTGGTGTACTTGTGCTCGGGCAGGGAGGGATGCATGGCGAAGTGCGCCTGTTTGCTGTTCATGGACATCATCTTGGCGAGCTCCAGTTAAAGTGCACAAAATAAAAAAWATATWAAAAAAAAACAGATAAAAGCGGCGGGGGGGAAGCCAGAGTCAGACACAGAATCCCGGTAATGATGCGCTGCAGCGCGCGCTCTGTAGTGCGGCAGCCTCGCGCCGGAGATCACAGAGACGCCTGCAGACTCTCAGACGCGCTCCTCTGTCTCCTGTTTCCTCTCTCTGCCGAGGATGAGAGAGCCGCTCACACCTGAGAGCCTCAGATCTCGTCAGGGCTCGTGGCTTTCGAGCTGCTCTCGCGAGACACGAGCTGCCAGAACCAGTGAGCGCGCTGACGGATAAAGACCCGCGCAGCGCGGACAGGTGGGAAACATCTGGAGACCAAAAACCAGAAATAAAGTCAGGAGGAAAATACAAACTGAATGATGCAAAAAATATATTTTTATTTTATTCAACAAAAACAAAAAAAATGTATAAAATGTGTAACATTTTGAGAAAAAAAATAAGCATTTGATGGAACAAAAACAGTGTTTCCCCTCTGAGGAACATCTGGAGCCATCCAGGACCTGAAGAGACAGGTCTGAAGGTTTTCTAAGCACTGAGAGGACCAGTTCTAGAAGGACTGAGCAGACCAGGTCTGGAGGTTTTGATTGGAGAGTTCCAGCTGTTCAAGAGTCCTGGATGGGATCAGATTTTGTAAAACCTGCAGATACTTTTACTGCGATGATGACGTTTTTCCAAATACTACCCAAGCCAGAGGCACTAATGCACCCCCATACCATCAGAGAGACAGGCTTTTGAACAGTGTGCTGATAAAATGCTGRATGATCAGTTCAGATTATAATACACCTGAGCACAGATGCACAGAAGGCCTCCTCCAGGTCATGGGGCGGAGTCTTTACCTGAGGGGGAGGAGTTCAGGTGTGTCTTGCTTGATCAGGACCTCAGTAACGAGGGCGTTACTCCGGTCAGTCACGATGAAGAAAGATTTGAGTCGAAAGGCAAAGATCTGGATTTACTGGTCGGTCTTTGTTCCAACCCTCACCCAGAAAAGACTGCTAGCTAAAAGTAGCAAAACAGTAGCTAAAAGCTTAGCATGAGACGACAAAAAACTGAGCCGAAGTGGATTTCAAGTTTCTGAATGGATGGAAGGTATCTGATTGTATTTCTATGGGCAGAAAATAAATGAATCAAATATGATTCATTTTATAAAGTTTAAAAAAAAGTTACAGTAATAAAAAGTCGTTTTCATCTGCTAAATGAGCCAAATGTTTTGATATAAACAGCTAAAATAGCACGAAGAATCAGTTACAGCAGATTGTAAAAAAATGAAAATTAAAAAGAATCAGTTTTTATTTGTTTGACCTCATGTGTTGGACCAGCCTCAGATCTGTAAATCATTTGTGTGTGTGTGCATGCGTGTGTGTGTGTGTGTGTGTGTCTGTGTGCGTGCATGCGTGTGTGTGCGTGCGTTCACCACCTGCTCATTACAACCTATTATTGCCAAATGAGTACTAAACAAATTGATTTAATACATCACCAAACCTTGTAGAGTCTTTACACAAATTAATTAATCCCAATAATTTAACACTTCATTAATTCAAACCTCGGCGGTTATCCAATTAAAATTTCATGTAGCAATTAGAGGTATGTGAAATATACACAGTATTGTTAATTATGCATCATAAATAATGTGTTAACTACTCGTGTGTGTGTGTGAGGTCCTTAAAGGCACAACCATTTCTACTTTTAATATCCACCTATTGTTAACTGTCATTTAATTATGTGCAAAGGTTTTAATCCACACTTCAGGGGGCGTGGCTGTGTGTGGGTGTGGCCTGACTCAGGTCCACCTACGTCTTTGACAAGCCACGCCCAGTCCAATAATATGTTTCATTCTTTTATTTCTTTGGGTTGCAGAGGCAACAAGTTGACCACAGCTTTGGCTGTTTTACTGTAAAGATAGTTTTAAATATTTTAACAGAAATTTACTGAAGTTAGATGTACACGATTGTTGTATAAAGGTAAATTACCATAAAAAGATTTACAATGAATTTATGGGTTTTTTTTACAGTAATTTACAGAGGTGGGCATGCTTCTGCTAATCAGCTAATGGATATTAGCGGAACTAATATTTAATTTAGCAGAATAACTTTTTCGCTAACTTTGAAAACCATTAACAGACTAATTAACTTTTACTAAATTAAGTTTTGGCAAATTTAAGTCTGCTAACTGCTAACTAACAAGCTAACAGTTTTGTGTCAGTCACCAGGCTTCAACTGGAAGGAGATGAAGGCTGTGTCCAAAACGGCAGKAYGGGTCCTCCGAAGGCCGAATTCGTCGGCCGCATACGTCACAGCGCCGCGACGAAGGACATCCAAAACCGAAGACTCCTCCGATGCGTCCGACAAATACGTCCTTCCTTTGGTCCGAATCGAAGGACAGGTCTGATGGATCCTTCCCGGCCCAGCGTATCCCATAATGCATTGCGGCCCGACCGGAGATTTTTTTATGCTAGTAATGGCGGACGAAGCGAGAGCAAAGAATACATTTCAAATAAAAATATGGTGATGTAAAAATAAAAAAAATTTAGCAGTTGTAATTCTAATACTTTTATCATTTGTATGGACATGTTTTTAAATATTATTTTTTCGTCATAAAAAACGCGAAATAAACATGTACCTACAGCGGGTCAATTAGTTCTTCAAATGTTACTTTTAATTTAATTTTATAGTTTTGTGATATTAATAATGCTAATGTATTGATATTTTTCTAATTTTGATTTAAGTTTGCTTGTTTAGCGTCGTCACAGTTGCTAGGTGACCAGACGTACGTCGGGGTAAGGAGGGGAGGCTAGACCGTCCAAATTCACAGCCTCTTTTTTTCCGGTCTTCCCGGTCTACCAAGAACCCGGGCCGCCGCGACCGGGTAGTCTGGGTCCTCCGGAGGACCTGGCCTGCCATTTTGGACACAGCCGAAGTCTACGCATTTATCCTAGCGGTTAGCAATTAGCTAATAGCTAACTTACAAACTAACAAGTTTGTAAGTTCAACTAGCCTGTCCTGTCTTTGGGGTTAGCAATTAGCTGTTAGCTTCTACTACTATTTCTATTCAGTGTTTATTGTCATATACAGTACAYAGATGAAACGTTTCCCTAAGCAATGAAATTGTTACTTTGCCGATTTTTTTATGTTTACATTATTATATTTTTATTTAACATATTCTTCTTGGTTAATCATGCCTACCACTGGCTGTGGGTGTTTCAGTGGTAGATTGTCTGAAGAGATTGTTTATTGATTTAAAAAATAAACAGGTTAGAGTCTCTGCAGAACAAAGCAGGACTAATTTACTGGATTTGAAAATTTTACCTTTTAACTCAATTAAAACCACACGCATAACGAATGACTTGATGGCGTAATAATGATAATTCAGTACAACCAGGAAATATACTTTGGAATAAAAACTTTACRTGTTTTTTAATCTAAGGTTTAAAATGAAACCAAATGTTGAAAAGAGTATCTTGGGGGTCCTCCAAAAATTTCACTACATTGTTAATTTGGTTTTTATTTTTAAAAATACATGGGGAACAATGAACTAATAAACAAACGTAATAAACTAAACAAAAATATATATTCCCATGGCATTTAGAGGTTGAAATGACAATAAATTATCTTTTAAAACAGCGTGGGGTTTATGAGGGGGGTCCCTGCAATTCTTTTTGCCATYGTAAGGGGTCCCCAGACCTAAAAAGTTAAGAGTTTCCCTGTTTTAAACTGATCGACTCAGAGGAAACTGAAACACAAGCAGATTAGAACAAACAGTGATGAGGAGGCAGCTGTTGTAAGAAGGTTGATGGTTCAATTCCCAACATAAACTGGGAGGAATTATTTCCATCGAAACAGCGATGGTAAACTTTAAAACTGATAAATAAAAGGTAAACAGTGGCAACAATCAGCTCGCTGGTTCGATTCCTGATTACCCTGAAAATGTTTAACAAACGAGCCAAACTTTGTCTTATCGAGAGAAATAAAGTAAAAAATAATTTTTTAAAGAGTTCTGTCTGAGGAGCTCAGGATGGAAACATCAATTTTCAAACCCAGTAATTTAAAAAAAAAAAAGCCTCGCAGTAACAGCAAAGGCTGCATTCCATTACGAAATACTTCAAAGTAAACCTGACTGTGAACACACAGAGAAATAATCAGTCTCATCTTTTTATTTATTATTTGTTTTACATTACATCATTTCTTTATTTCTCAACACACTAAACATCAGACGGTTCTTTCAGGATTCCACAGATTCACAACAGTTCATTTTAGGTTTGAATCCAAATAAAACAAAACATCTGAAGACAAACAGCTTCGGCTGGAGGGAAAGTTAAAACAACGGTTTCTCTTTGTTGTTTCATGACTCTGTGCACAAACGTGCTCAGTGATTTAAAAAACGCTGACGGTGCGGTCCAGTTCCAGAGTTCAGACGGKTTTTTTTTTATTCGAGTCACATGAGTTTGGAGAGTTTGGTGGGGCTGGTTGAGCTGAAGGGGCTGTGAGATTTACGTTTTGTGGGCTGGCCGCTCGCTGCAGCCCTCTCTCTCGTCGTGTTCACAGGATTACTGGAGGAGGACAGGGGGTCCGCCTGGTCCTGGAGCCGGGGAACCGGACTAAGGGGACTGGAGGCCTCRTCCAGCGGGTCGAACAGCAGATCGAAGGACAGCTCTTCGGTCTGAGAGGATCCTACGCTCCTCGAAGGCCCAGCTGAGAAACTGTCGCCTCGAGTCTCTTTGGGTTCATGGTCCGAGTTCTYGCCGGGGTTCTGGTTCTGGACCGCGGCTCTAGCTGCGTCGCTCAGGCCGGTTTGTGGCTCCGGGTCCAGGAGAGGAGAGGAGGCCAGGGAGAGCTGCGAGCCCCGGCTGCTGGAGCCGTCTCCRTCCAGCATCATGGAGTCCAGCTCAGAGATCTTGTTTAGGTAGGCGGCGTCCATGGAGGCCTCGCTGGCGCTCTGGAAACYCTCCGGGTCTTCGCCCGACGACTCCTTCGCCTCGTGAGATCTCTGCCACGGACCCCAGAGGACGGCGTCCCCTCGGGGAAACTTCTCCGGGACGCCGAACGCGTTCTTCTCAGGAGACTCGTGGAAGTCGAGCCGCCTCAGGAACGAGGCGGGTCTGAAGGAGACCTTCTTGTTGCGGAGGGCAGGACTCCTCAGGGTCAGGGAGCGGAAAGCAGAGGAGGGAGTGGAGGGCTGGAAGTCCGAGGAGGAGCTTTCAGAGTCCTCGTGCTTCTGCCCTCCAGCCAGGTCCTGCTGGAACTGGGTCCCCGGGTCGCAGATGGACTCCCTCTCGCTGTCGCTCAGACTCCTCATCATCATGCTGATCTTCTGCTGCTGGAGGACGGATTCTGGTCCAGAACCGCCGGTGCCGCTCGCCTCCAGCTGTCTCTTCTCAGCCTTTTTAACCCGGGACTCCAGGTCGTCCACGTACTGGTCGCTGCGCTCCAGGGCCCTCTTCAGGTGGTCCACGTCGCGCTCGTACTGCTGGATCTTGGCCTCCAGCGCCGCCACCGTGTARCGACCGAACCTGAGGACGGATCAGAACGTTTAGAACCCAAACCAGGAAAAAAACAAGCWTTTAACTCAAATACTTCCTGGGTTTTAAATGTAGCTCATGCTCAGAGTCTTTTGTGTCGCATTTTTATTTACAGCCTGTTTTCCTCTTAAATTAGCGTTAGCTGAGCCAAATTCTGAAGAAAATCTGCCAATGTGACAAAATGAGTAAAACTGTGGGTTTTATGCAAAGTTTCTTAAATATAAAGATGTTTTCTTTGACTTTTTGCATTTGAGTGAGATGCACGTCACAGGCACTTTAAGTATACCAAATATATAAAAGTGTATTTCTCTAAATGTACTTTTGTTTACCAAGTACACTGAAATAAGTATACTAGGAGTTTACCAACAAGTATACTTCTTGGGACTAAACTTTATGAAAATATACTCRGAAGTCTACTGAAACTTATCTTTTAAGTATACTATTAGTTTATCAAAGTACACCTGAATGAATACTAAAAGTAATCTAGGTATATACWAAAGTATACACTCACCGGCCACTTTATTAGGTACACCTGTCCAACTGCTCGTTAACACTTAATTTCTAATCAGCCAATCACATGGCGGCAACTCAGTGCATTTAGGCATGTAGACATGGTCAAGACAATCTCCTGCAGTTCAAACCGAGCATCAGTATGGGGAAGAAAGGTGATTTGAGTGCCTTTGAACGTGGCATGGTTGTTGGTGCCAGAAGGGCTGGWCTGAGTATTTCAGAAACTGCTGATCTACTGGGATTTTCACGCACAACCATCTCTAGGGTTTACAGAGAATGGTCCGAAAAAGAAAAAACATCCAGTGAGCGGCAGTCCTGTGGGCAGAAATGCCTTGTTGATGCCAGAGGTCAGAGGAGAATGGGCAGACTGGTTCGAGCTGATAGAAAGGCAACAGTGACTCAAATAACCACCCGTTACAACCAAGGTAGGCAGAAGAGCATCTCTGAACGCACAGTACGTCGAACTTTGAGGCAGATGGGCTTCAGCAGCAGAAGGCCACACCGGGTGCCACTCCTTTCAGCTAAGAACAGGAAACTGAGGCTACAATTTGCACAAGCTCATCGAAATTGGACAAGAGAAGATTGGAAAAACGTTGCCTGGTCTGATGAGTCTCGATTTCTGCTGCGACATTCGGATGGTAGGGTCAGAATTTGGCGTCAACAACATGAAAGCATGGATCCATCCTGCCTTGTATCAACGGTTCAGGCTGGTGGTGGTGGTGTCATGGTGTGGGGAATCTTTTCTTGGCACTCTTTGGGCCCCTTGGTACCAATTGAGCATCGTTGCAACGCCACAGCCTACCTGAGTATTGTTGCTGACCATGTCCATCCCTTTATGACCACAATGTACCCAACATCTGATGGCTACTTTCAGCAGGATAATGCGCCATGTCATAAAGCTGGAATCATCTCAGACTGGTTTCTTGAACATGACAATGAGTTCACTGTACTCAAATGGCCTCCACAGTCACCAGATCTCAATCCAATAGARCATCTTTGGGATGTGGTGGAACGGGAGATTCGTATCATGGATGTGCAGCCGACAAATCTGCGGCAACTGTGTGATGCCATCATGTCAATATGGACCAAAATCTCTGAGGAATGCTTCCAGCACCTTGTTGAATCTATGCCACGAAGAATTGAGGCAGTTCTGAAGGCAAAAGGGGTCCAACCCGTTACTAGCGTGGTGTACCTAATAAAGTGGCCGGTGAGTGTATAAAGGTATAGTATTAGTTTATTTTTAGGTTCCTAAACCGTTTTTTCACCAAACTGACCTGTTACAAAAACTGACAAGAAAGGATTTAAAAACAGAAATACACAACAAATAAACCAATGAGTGAAAATGTACTCTGTGTACTACTACTATAGACTAAGTAGACTTTTAATACATTTTTAATACAAGTGTAGTGTAAGATAAACCTGGTTAAGTTTCTCTCATAAGAACTTAAAAAGTAAAGTATACTCTTATTTATTTATTTTTATGTTTAAAATTATTGTACTTAAAGGATATTTGCATATGCTACATTTTGGTAAGGGTTGTGTAAACAGCTTGTCTCACTGCAGTGTTGGTCCTGCACATTATTTACCCTCCTCCACCTGCCGTACTTTAGGAGTGAAGACGAGCTGAGTCCGTTTTTATTTTTACTACGGTTGGACAAAACYGTACGGTGTGCCGTTAACCGTTAGGAGAACTTCTACCAGTTAAAATTTGGCATCTCTGRGTCCATCCTCCATCTGCATCAGCTCCACGTTCAAAACTCACCTCATCGTTCTGATTCAAACKCTAAAACTGACTGAACTGAACCCTAAACTCTAAAATCAAAACAAGTATCACAAATATCACGTTCAGTGCCGCTCTTCAACTTTCACTTTTTTTTCTTCTTCCTGCAGGTTAGAGGTCGACTGAGGCATCAGCTGGACGATATTTTGAGCTGATTTTATTTTCTTGTATCGGCCCAAAATATACAATTAATTATGAATAGATTCCAGTGAAAAATAAATAATTAATTTAAAAAATGTTTTTGTGCTGCAGATAAAGTCTGTCAGGCAGCAGGAGTCGTTCAGAGAAATAAAACAGAAACTCGTGTTTGTTTTTCCCAAACGAAGCAAAACGAAAAAAAGGATTCTCACTTCTGAGGAGACCTGCTCGCCACCTCCGCCTTCAGCCTCAGGTTCTCCTGGACCAGGTCCACGTTTTGAGACCGCAACGCCTTGTTGGTCTGAAAAAAACAACAAACACCAGAATAACTTCACGACTTTAAAAAAGCGAGATTAAAACCTTCTTAGGCAGACGCTGTCGCCCCCTGGTGGCACAGAACGAGTACTTCAGCATTTTTGCTAGATTTGGAGAAATAAATGTTGGCAGTGAAGATGGAAGTTTAAAACTTTATCCTCATGCTTCATTAGGAGGAATTGATTAATCTAATAAAGGTAAATAATTAATTTAATTATTTATGCTTAACGTAAAGCTGAGGTTTCGCGGTGGGGACGGAGGGTCCTATACCTCTCTCAGCTTGTCCATGTCCTGCTTTATTTTCTCACAAACGTCGGTGGCAGCTTGCAGCTTGTTCCTCCACTCCTCCATCACGAAGGAGGAAACTCTTCGGTCGTCCTCCGGCTGCGGGGCGCTCACGCCGCCGGGGTCCAGGGCGCTCCTCAGCTGCTCCTCCAGGATCTCGTTTCTGGATTTGAGCTCCTTGTTTTCTCTCATTAGTCCATCGATCTCCTCCTGTCCGTGAGAAATGTTTATAAGTGTAAAATTCAGACAGAAAAAAAAAAGAATACGTCTTTTTATCTGAATTTCGGTCCAGAAACTTGTGAAAACAGGTGGATTTCCTGCAGTCAGCTGAACTTTCATCACTCAAACTCAAACTTTAATAATCTGGAAGGTGATGCAAGAAGAAAGCATTTTTTTTCTCTCTTTTACTTTAGTTATTAGTTCAGACCTTTCCAGAACCAGGACGTCCTCCTGGACCAACACCGTCAGCAGGAGGTTGGACCTTCAGATAAAGTTTTACTGAACTTCTTGAATCAGAGTGGATTTATTTGTTCTTATAAACCCTGCAGTCAGAGGACAACAGTCTAACAGTAAATCTGTGTTTTTAGGTAATTAAGACAGAATATATGTAATCCCCTCACATCCTGTGTGTTTGTGACGTCTACACATGACTGTGGTGGGGTCAAAGGTCTGCTTCATGCTGTAAACAAACAAACAGTTCAGTTAAACGACACGTAATGTGTTTCTGTGACCTCGTATTCCTGCAGAAGCAGTTCTGCTCTGGTTTTCCGCAGACGTTTCCTCATGGAAGGACTTTCGCTGTAATCGCCGTCGTTCGTCCCTCCTGCGACACAAACACAAACGATCAGCAGGAAAACACTAAAACAGCAACGGTTCAGCTTTATCTTTATTAAGATAAGCTGCAACGATACAGAAAATTCACCATTCGAAACAGAGAAATGTCCTTCTTAACTTCTAATTTACTGAACATTTGTTTAATCTCAAAAGAATCTAAGATTTTTTTCTTTCTTTCTGCTAATTTTATATGTGATTTGTATTTTTACATGGAATTTATTTGTTTGGGTTTTTTTTAAAAGAATTTAATAAAGTCTAATAATAATAATAATAATAATATGTATTGTTTTAGGTAAATGCTGACATTTCTTTTATGACAATCTGATAATGTGAACGTGTCGATGCAATCTTTGATCCACAATCTATTTTTTAAACCTGATTTAAATATTGGTGCCTATTTCAGTTGCACTAGTTTTAAATAAATTAATAACACAGACTCCTGAAAATTTCATCCAATTATCTGAAAAATAAAGACGTAATGTTCATTTATTGTTTTCATTGTTGAAACAGYTGAAAACTAAACAGTCTTAGTTGTTTCAAGCTCAATATAAGAACAGTTTATTAACTTTTATTTTGTTTTTGTCTCATACCTTCCATTTAATATAAAAGGTAGATTAATCCAAAATAAACAACAAAAATAACCTGTATAGACGATCTTTTCACGCTGTTCAGGACGTAATTATTTATATTTAATTATTATTCCTATAGATTGGTGAGTTGTTTCAGGTAAGGTGCCTGGACAGGTAGTTAGCAGCTGCTGTAGCCCACCTGGAGCTCACCTGTAGCCCACCTGGAGCTCACCTGGAGCCCACCTGGAGCTCACCTGGAGCCCACCTGGAGCTGTGTTTCTAAGTGAAGCTAAGGTTAGCTGCAGGACCCACCGATGATCTCCCTGCAGGGGTTCTCCTCGGTGATGGGCTCCCGGCAGGTGGGACACTGGCCGGCGTTCTTCAGCCAGGTCTCCATGCAGCGCGAGCAGAACACGTGGTGGTTGGCGCAGATCACCGGCTGTCTGACCTGGAGAGGCAGATTATCATCCAGTCATTCGGTTATTTGTTTATTTATAATCCCGGCCTGAGCGGAAGCAGCGCGGCGCAAACAAAGAGTCAACTTTCCCATCCGGCCGACTTAAACTCAAGGCTTTAAACCAGAACYCGGTTTACCTTTCCGAGGCAGATCTGACAGGAAATGGGCAGAGTGAGAGAAAGAGTCGAGTTCTGGTAGTTTGCGGCCATAACTCCTGCGAAAAGAAAAGAAAAAACAAACAAAACAGACAAACTCCGAGGAAACCCGCCGCTCCGTGTATTGGTTCCGCGCTGCCCGTCACGTGACTACGGAAAGCTCACGGGGCCAAAAAAGGCTCCACCGCTCAAAAACATCGCTGTATTTGACTCATTTATTAAACAAATCGAATAAGTTCCTTTCTAAATATTTTCGACACATCCAACTAAAGAACAAACATGTGTATGGAACCCAAACACTGCCTAAATAAATTAAAATCTGTTGAAACAATGATTGACAGCTGTCAACGGAGAAAACTCAGAGAGGTTAAATATGACAACTAGAGGAAGTCTTGGTCACGTGACCGTGTGATGTAATACAGAACAGGCAAGAGTCTGGATTTATCATCACTGTACATGTTGGCAACACAGTGGGGAAAAAAAGGACTGGAGATTTAGAAATAGTAAAAACTTTTAATAAATATATTAACGAAATCCTTATTAGTATATCAGAGAGTGTAAAAGCTATGTAATGATCATAAAACTGTGGGTTTTAAATATTGTAACAGTTTAAAATTAAAATAAGCTTATAAAGCTGATGTAATGAATTTTATTATTATTGTGCCCTAAGACAATTATTGTTGTGACTTGACGTTATATAAATAAACTGAATTGAATTGAATTGGTTAGCCAATATTAGCTTCTATATCATATGTTGTTATACAGAATGTAGCGCTGCTGAATCGTGCTACATCCATCCATCCATCCAT
>NW_013952418.1:746335-748324 GCF_001266775.1 Austrofundulus limnaeus | reverse complement strand
CATGTGCTGAGTGAGGCTAAGTAAATAAATGCACAATTATGTAGCAGGTCACACTGTTCCTGCTGTATCTCCAAATACAAATAATGTAAATATTTACTTTTTGTTTTTTTATCTTTGTTGCTTTTTAAAATCCCATCATCCCACTGAGTACCTGTATAATTTCTCTTTCGCGCGTCTTTATCTCAGGTAAAAAACTGTAAGTGATTTATGAATACTAGCTCCAAAGTGGTCTAATATTAGCATAGGTCCGACTAAAAAAGTATTAGTACCACAGTTTAACCCCGCGAGGCCATTACTCATATCTGAAGCTGCACGTCCCGCTCTTCGTCGTATTTAAAATCAGGACATCTTTCCCAGGATCTAATACGATTAGGATTGACTGAGTGCAAAATAACCTTGTACGCTGATGATCCCAGATTTAAAAAAAAAAATACATCAACGATCCTCTGATTGTTTGCCGTCGCCCGTTAGGTGCATCAAAAAGACAYCGCTTCGTTTTTCATCCCTGAAGTGTTTTTTATTTTCTTAAATGACTTCAAAAAGCACCGGATACTTGGTACCAGTTAACCGGAAGCATCCAGATTAAAGTGGTTAATGAATGTGTTCTGTGAAAATAAGCATCAGGTTAAAAATAGGGGAAATACCTTCTGTCTTGTTGAGATTGCATTGCTTTGCAACAGGCCGGTCATTAATTGGAGACAGTCAATTAATCACAGCCGCTACAGACGGCTGCATCTATTGATCTCGTCCCGCCGCTTATTTTTCATCCCTAAATGACACCGATTGCCAGATTTGACCAGCGTGTGTAATGGACAGTAAAGAACCAATGACCCGAGTGTCAGTCTTGTCACTGGTGGGGATCTCCAACCCCCCCTTCCACTTGTCCTCCCCCCCACTTTTCAAATAGCATCTTTACCATTTAGCTCAGAAAGGTTTAGACTGCCCTTAGAGCACGGCGGCGAAGCGGTGGCACTCTTGTGCTCAGATGACCTTTTCTGTTTAAGGCTTAATCTCTGACAAATGCTTGCTTTAATTAGCCTGATACCCCCTGCCAGGACCACCTCCGACCCCCCAGCCCAGCCTCCACCCTCCTCTGGATGTCTGTATTTCTCCCTCACTAACCTCCACTCCAGTGGGTTTCATGTTTCTACCCTAAAGAAATTTGTCTCAAGTAAAAATAAAAATATATTCAACAAGAAAAACCCAGAAAGACTGGAAAAGCAGCTCTTCTGAGGATATTTTACAGTAAAAGTGACAAAACTATAATAAAAAAAACCATCCTTTTATAAATACAAATCTATCTGATTTAATTAGACCAAAGTCTGGACTGTGGGCCATTTAATCTGTAAATTAGCATTAATCCAAGAAAATTCCCAATAAAGTTTGGATTTCAAAAAATAAATTGGCTAAAATTTATTCTTCTCTAATGCAAATCATGCTAATGCTAATGGACATAAAGCAGTTTACTGCCTATATTACCACAATAGTCCATTATGTACACTGCTCAAAAAAATAAAGGGAACACTCAAACAACACATCCTAGATCTGAATGAAATATTCTCATTGAATACTTTGTTCTGTACAAAGTTGAATGTGCCGACACCAAAATCACACAAAAATCATCAATGGAAATCAAATTTATTAACCAATGAAGGCCTGGAATTGGAGCCACAAACAAAATTAAAGTGAAAGAACACACTACAGGCTGATCCAACTTTAATGTAATGTCCTTAAAACAAGTCAAAATGAGGCTCAGTATTGTGTGTGGCCTCCACGTGCCTGTATGACCTCCCTACAACGCCTGGGCATGCTCCTGATGAGGTGGCGGATGGTCTCCTGAGGGATCTCCTCCCAGACCTGGACTAAAGCATCCGCCAACTCCTGGRCAGTCTGTGGTGCAACCTGACGTTGGTGGATGGAGCGAGACATGATGTCCCAGATGTGCTCAATCGGATTCAGGTCTGGGGAACGGGCGGGCCAGTCCATAGC
>NW_013952418.1:744017-745382 GCF_001266775.1 Austrofundulus limnaeus | reverse complement strand
ATGCTAATGCTAATGCTAATGGACATAAAGCAGTTTACTGCCTGTATTACCACAATAGACCATTATGTAGTTAGAAATGATCACAAATGCACAAAGCGGGCCGACCTCGCGTTTAGAGAAGGTTTATCAGGAAAAAGATGAGGTGGCTATGGAAAGTGTAATTGCACAAATTCAGCAGGTAAATTTACGCCGTCATTCCGACCCGATGTATTTGCTCTAAACTGATTTGTGTTGAACTTTTCTTTAGGATCATAGATGTGATTTTTTTTTTATAAATATCCAAACGTGCTTTTGGAGCTTATTGAGTTTTTCATATAACAACCTCAGCTTTTATCCAGCTGACCTGTGACCTGGAAAAACTTTGCWATGAGCATTTCTATGAAATGGTCTTTTACTAAACTACTGTTAGATTTTGGCTACTTTTAACCTTTAGCTGGTGTTTTGYTASGYTTAGCTACTGTTTTGCTACTATKCTGCTACTTTTAATTCTTAGATAGCATTTTGCAGCTTTTATCCAATGTTTTGTTAGCATTATCTGGCATCTTGCTAATTTGTTTTTTGCAAAAAAGTTGTTATTTTAGCTTTCTCTTTGGTACGTTCATCTAATTATTTGCTACTTTTAGCTTATGTTAGCATCTTGCTACTTTTACCTTTTATGTGCATAGCTGTTCTCTTTTTTTGGTAGCATTCTGCTCATAATTAGCTTCCAAGCTGCTCTGTTTAGCTTCTGTTCTGTTTTAATGTTAGCAATTCAAAGCTAGCTATTTTTTTGCTAGCATTTTCCTGCTCATTTATTATTTCTGCTATTTTTGCATTGTGTTTTTTTTTTAATTCTTGGCTAGTATATAGCTACTTTTAGCAAATGTTTTGCTAATTTGTTTTTAGCTAAAATGTTGTGTTTTTAGCTAGCATTTTGTTACTTTTAGCCAATTTTTTGCAAGTTCTCTCTAGTCTCTTGCTGTTTCTTTACTTGTAAAATATTGCTATCTTCTTGCTACTTTCTTCTTTTAATTCTTAGTTAGCATTCTACAACATTTAGCAATGTTTTGTTAGCTTTATCTAGTGTCAACCTAATTAGTTAGTTAGTTAGTTAGTTAGTTAGTTAGTTAGTTAGTTAGTTAGTTAGTTAGTTAGTTAGTTAGTAGGTTTGTAAGAAAATATCGATACACTAAAATATCATGATATTTCATTTCCCGATACTGTATCGATATTCTAAAGCCCTGTATCGATTTTTTATTAAGCTTTAAAATGTCAACTTTCCTGCCAGCCATTCATTTTATGTTGTAGTTCAGCTTCTGACCACTAGTTGGCAGCAGTGAGCCAGCCACTTGGCTCCTCCACAGCTTGAGCACCAGAGAGTAAGTG
>NW_013952418.1:734204-743420 GCF_001266775.1 Austrofundulus limnaeus | reverse complement strand
TTTCGGCCGCTTGGATCCGGGACCTCGTTCTTTCGGTCATGACCCAAAGCTCATAGATGAGGGTAGGAACGTAGATCGACCGGTAAATTGAGAGCTTCGCTTTCTGACTCAGCTCTCTCTTCACCACGACGGACCGGTACAGCGCCCGCTTTACAGCAGACGCTGCGCCAATCCGCCTGTCGACCTCCCGCTCCCTTCTTCCCCCATTCGTGAACAAGATCCCCAGATAAGTATCTGGGTGAGTTCACRTGAGCATCAAAATTCAGTTTATCATCCAGAACAGCTCCCAAATATTTTTATCAGTGAATGATTTCAACGGCTTCACTATTAATAACTACAGTAGTGGCAACCAAAATCAGTGACCATCTCCTTAGTTTTGGAAACGCTTAACTGTAAAAAAGAAGATTGACACCATTCAGTTAAGTCTCTGACCACCAGCCCATGGTCAGGATCATCACTGCTGAGAAGAGACAGGATGACAGAGTCATCAGCAAAATTTAAAATATGACGATGTGGATACGCAGCCTAGAGGGGAGCCCGTAGAAGACAGAAGGACATCAGACTAAACCCCATTGACACTCACACTCTGGGGTCGAGCAGTTAAAAAGTCCACAAGCCAACATACAAGACCCAAATTCAGACCATAAAAGCATTGGAGTTTCTCTGCTAAAATGTGGGGTTGAATACAGTTAAAAGCAGAAGAAAAATCAACAAAAAGCAGTCTTACAAAAGTTTTTGTACCTTCTAAATGATTTAAAATCATATTTAAAAGAGTTCCTGTTGCATCCTCTACCTCTGTATGCTTGATATACAAACTGAAGTGGGTCCAAATGTTTCTTAACTTCAGACAAAAGCACTTCCCTAGCTCAACATCTATAAAGTTATAGACATTTTATTGTTTTTTTTTAAGCTCACTTGGCTGTGGCGACCATATTTAATCAAGCTGACTCCAAAAAGGCAACCAGTTCTAAGTGTTTATTTTGCATAGGTTTCATTAAAGCTGGTTAAGTGGTTCATGAGATACTTTGGTCTTTCAAAATCAAAGGCTGAACTTTGATAGAAAAAACATAAATCTGTAGAGAAAATCCCATTTCTAAATACAAATGTGATGAAGAGGAGGAAAAATCCCTGACAATCTCTGGCTGGGAACGCTTTAACTGCACTTCTTTACAGACGTGAACAAAGTGAAACTGTCTAATGAGCAACTGTGTCGGTGTTTCTTACAGTAGTCTGCTTGTACAGTTTGTAAAGTGTGTGTGTTTGAAGGCATTTAGCTGTGGGATAGTGAGGAAACTCAGGAACTCACATCCAAACACAACAGGGGGGACAAACCATCGTCAGATAAATGTCCTACTTAACTATTACACTCCGGTGCAGAACACATACCCCTTCTTGTTGCTTCCTTTTCACACACACACAAACACCTTCCATAAAAATATCCAACATATGGTTGGATACTTCTTGCTCCTACCCTAAGGCCAGTTTCCCAGCTGGTTCCCTGAGAGGAACACAGAGAAGGCGGGGAGAATCTGAAGAATACAAAACAGTATTTTTTCCTTGTGAACACAGATAAACAACAAAGAGAGATGAATATGATGATAGGAAATTAAAAAAAAAAAGGCAAAGCAGATGAAGGAATTATGTATGTTCAATTTATACAGCAAGTGGCAGAAACAAAAAATAGGTTTGGACCAGTAAAAAAAAAAGATAATTTGTTTCCCTTTGAGCTTTCAGTCAACACAGCAACTAGCATGGTCCTGTTGGAGTTGACAACTTTTTCTGCAATTCAAACATAAAAAAGACAAAATCTACAAGTAAGAAGCTGCTGTTTTCTCTTTAAAAAGTGAGTTTGGATGCACTTGAAGGTTTGGTATCGACCTCAAACCTTAGCAAACACAGAAGATTCTGAGCTAGTTATCATAAGATCGTGCAAAATTTTGTAATATTGTGTCCGAGAGGGAGGGTTATCCCTATTCCCTGGTACCATGTTCGCCGGTACATTGCCTGCACTGTAATACTGTTAAAATTTGTATCTAAAAATCTTTGAAGGGGAGCCAAGCATCTTTTATGGCCTTCATTTTTAACCAGGGTAAAACATAGGTGCCAGGATAGGTACTGAGAAACATAGGTACACAAGAACATAAGTAGGTATTGGGGACCATAGGTACTGGGGAATATATATCTCCACGGGTATTGGTTGGTTCTGGTTTAACAACTCACCAGAAAAGCTGCAAATTCCATCTGATTCCAGTCCGTGAATCAAAGTAACGAGGTAAATATCAATAAACAAGTGGTTGAACCAACTGGTGTTCCATATGTGACTACACACAAGTGGTTCCACTTTACTTCAAGCTCTTGTCCTGTACCAGTGGTCTGGGAGTTTGAGCCTGTTCCTAGGTCTTCTGGACAAAGATCTCTGAGGTTGTGCCTGGGATTTGTTGGAGCCATTCTTCCAAATAGGGGTTCACAACACTGAGTGATCGATGACCACTGGCTCCACCACGGTTTCCTCTTTCAGCTCCTGGTATTCCTCCAGCTTCTCCTTCTTCCTGATGTTCCTGTAGCTTGTTGACCACAATGTCTTGTTGATTAGCCACCGCCTGTTGGTCATTCTGGATCTGAAAGTCCCACGTGCTGTTCTTCACCACTCTTGGCCGGATCTCCCACTTATGGGACCTCCAGTCCAAACTCAGCATGGATATTCCTGCACATTATTCTAGTCCAGGTCTATTCAACAAAATTGTTTYGGGGGCCACAGTTACTGCAATCAACAGCTCCGGAGATGAACATCCAGCATTTAAAGTCATTATGTAAACAAAATGAGTATTACAAAGATCTGTTACCTTTGAAATAGTTTATTTAGCTGTATTTAATTATAAATACAACATACAGAACCCTGTAAAAGTAGTGATAATTAAATATCAAAAACAAACAGCACATTATGCCTCATATTTAACAATAATTATTTTGACATCTCTGACTTCCCAAATTTTTAAACCAATTTTAATTTCACTTTCATAGTTTTATCTTCAACTGCTTGTCATTTTAACTATCTTGAGTGTTTATAGAAATATTTTTAGACAAGATTCTGACGTTTCTGTAGATACCAAACATGTCTATGTTTAACTAAAATAACTTATAATAATTAAAGTAGAAAACCGAGGGTTTGGGCTTAAAGATAAATGAAGTAATTGACAGGCCAAACTTTGGTCAATTGTGGGCCGGATGTAGCCCTGTTCTAGTCACTTGGTAACGGCGACCCTTATGTGGTTTGACAATAGGGTGCGGGGGAACAGCATAACTAAGTGAGTGACTCAGATTAACCTGAGTCCATAAAGTGAACCTGATTTACCAGCTCTTAGTCAATCTGAATAAAGCCTTTTTTTAGAACCGTAAATGTTTTTTATATCAGTTGTGCAGTTGGAAGATGAAAAACTTTTATGCAATAAAATAAAACAAGCTCTTTTAAATTATGTAAACACAACACTATGACAACGATCTCTTTTATGATAGTAGCCGTATTTACAATCCGGAATAGATTTTCAAGGTCAAAAGATTTGTTTTTAGATGAAACTGTATCTGGAATTGATTTCTGCAAGAAGCTCAACTATATTAAAAGATGCTAATTCAAGAACAGAATCTCACACGAAACACTGAAGACATGATGTAATTTGACACAGGAGATTAAAAAAATGCCACACATGGATGCTAATAATTCAAACATGGTAACTGCGATTGCTGCTCTTTTAACAGACGTGCAAAACCCTGTCTTCTTCTGCCTCAGAAGAGTTAACTCCACCTCAACATCCATCATCTTCCTCAGTAACCAGATCATAGCTTCAATCAGGAGGAAGATGAGATGGTAGTCTATTAATCTCCCATATTAAGCTGATCCATTTGTGAAAGCAAACGGCCCGGCGAGGCCATCCTTTTCACTTGTTGTCTCTAAATCTGATTAGTGAGCATAACGACATGTTGCTGAGGGTCACAGCAGATATAGATTGGCTCTGCCTGCGCCTCCGCGCTCGCCGGCTTCGGTGTCGCTGCAATGAACAATTTCATTTTCAGGAACTCCTGGGGATTCCTGCTGTAGACACCTTGTTTATTGAATGAGCAGGACGATTGGTGGTGGGGGGGTGGGGCTTTGTTTGGAGCGTTTTTATTTGAGAAGCCCTGGATGTTTTAATGAAATGAGTTTCAGCTGAGTCTAGATTTGACTTCTAAATATGATTAATAAATATGATTAATATTAAATATATTTGATTGTCCCTCTGTCAGGTGTCAATAAGTAAAACATATGAAGCCTTTATACAATAATACGACCTGAAATTAATGAAATATGTTCTTTTAAAAATGATAAATTACCCACAGAGCAGACAGRAATGGGCCAGATTTGGTGTCAAAATGGCACTGCTGGCATGAGAATTGGTTGATCAACCAGATGTGAGACAGGTCTGGCAATGATAACATTGTTTTTAAGAGAGTATGCCACAACTGGCCTGGTTGTGGTTTGTTCTATGTGGCCCAAATCTATTGATGCCACAACTGGCCCAGTTGTGGTTTGTTCTATGTGGCCCAAATTTATTTATGCCACATCTGGCTTGATTTTGACTTAGTTGATGTGGCCCAAATCTATTGATGCCACAACTGGCCCGGTTGTGGTTCAATTTATGTGGCCCAAATTTATTGATGCCAAAACTGGCCCAGTTGTGGTTGGACTTATGTGGCCCAGATCTGTTGATGCCACAGCTGTTCCAGTTATGGTTGGATTTATGTGGCCCAAATCTGTTGATGCCAAAACTGGCCCAGTTGTGGTTGGATTTTTGTGGCCCAAATATGTTGGTGCCACAACTGGCCTGGTTGTGGTTCGATTTATGTGGCCCAAATCTATTGATGCCAAAACTGTCCCAGTTGAGGTTCGATTTATGTGGCCCAAATCTGTTGTTGCCACAACTGGGCCAGTTGTGGTTTCTTCTATATGGCCCAAATTTTTTAACGCCACATCTGGCTTGATTTTGACTTAGGTGATGTGGCCCAAATCTATTGATGCCACAAGTGGCCCGGTTGTGGTTGGATTTATGTGGCCCAAATCTGTTGATGCCACAACTGGCCCGGTTGAGGTTCGATCAATGTGGGCCAAATCTGTTGATGCCACAACTGGGCCAGTTGTGGTTTGATTTATGTGGCCCAAATATGTTGATGCCACAACTGGCCTGATTCCGGTTTGGTTAATGTAGTGCTGGACCGTGCGTGGACCAGCTCTGGCAAACCACCTATGGGCCACCAAAGGGCCTTCATTCTTTGAGGTATCTGGGCCGAGTGTTCTCAACACGGTTACTTGATTCTGGCACAGATTTTAACTATGTGCCAGGAAAATACATAATACCGCCCCACTAAAAAACATCAGGTTTTATAATCTGAATTTTGGCGCTGACGGTGATCTGTAACACTAATGATGGCCCTTCAGCTGTGTTTACAGAGCGTGCTCAGTAGATCTCAGGCTGCTAGCTGTGTGACCCCTGCAGAGGTCACAATAAAACAAGCGTAATAACAAAGAGCGTGTAGATGATGTCACTGTGCCATTTTTAGCCTTTGAACCCCAACTGGAGGAGAGCTGCAGAAGCATTCTGTCAGATATCTGGTTTCTCTCTGTGACTTGGCCGAGGCGAGGAGGAGGAGGAGGAGGAAGAATATCACGTTCCAGCTGGGAGCAGTGAGCGTAGGGACAGATCTATTTACTTGGGGAAGGTAATTGATTGGGAGGAAAGGTGGTGAGGAGAGAAGAGAAGTGGGTAAAGATGCAAAGAGAGGAGGGTCAGGGTGGTATTGATCATGTGACTTCTCCTGCCATAACCTCCAATATGCCTCTGTGCTTTTATTGCACCTCCATGGCAAATAAGATTGTTTCTTGTAAAAACAGAAAGGGAAAAACAACATGTGCGCATTGAGGGGCAAATAATCGTTAATATCTGGTTCACCCAATTAAGATCAATATTTACCTTTTCCATTAACATGTTGGCCTCCAGAAAGGTTATATTACACAATATGTCCTTCTGTCGTAATGGGGCAAGTCAATATTATCTCCTTAATGCAGGAAGAACAAAAAACTACTTTCTGCTTCTGAAGATTTTCTGTTCCTGTTCTGTTAGACTGAATATATTGACACGTTAAATAAGCATGACGTATGTCAAACACGATTTTCTGATGTTAATTTGGAACAAAAACACATAATCTGCACGAGAAAAATTATATTTTATAATTATAATGTTAGCACTTTTGTGTTATTTGTTACATATTTAAATGTGACACATGGTAAATGTTTATAAACAGGTAAAAGTGAATAATTTTCACACGATTATTCCAAGTTTTTGTTTTAAGTCCACATGATAATTGTATAATTTACGGTTAAATACCAGCAAAAGTAATTGCCACAAAGTCACCATAAATTCACAATGGGAACAGATTACATAGCAASAGAAATGGTGCAAAACTGAGTAAAATGTCATCAGTTGTGGTTACTAAAACTTTACCATAAAATCTACAATAAGAAAATGTTTAAAATTGTACAGTTTATAGTAAAATACCAGCAGATGTGATTGTCACAATTTCACCATAAAAATACAAGTTACTGTCAACMATAATTTATTGAATTGCAATAAAATTGTGCAATTTTTAGCAGCTGTGGTCACTAAAACTGTACTGTAAAATCTACGCTAAAAATCTGTAAAGAACAGTTAAAAATTGAGGACTTTATGGTAAAATACCGGAAGCTGTGATTGTTCCCATTTTTACCATAAAACGATTAAGTCACAGTAAGTGCAATATTTAGTAAAACATTAGCAGCTGTGGTTACTAAAACTTTAAAATCTAAAATAAAAAAATTAAGGACAGTTAAAATTTGAAGATTTTTACAGTAAAATACTGGCAAMTCTGATTGCCCCAATTTCACCATAAACCTTCAAAGTAAAATTGTTTGCAATATTCAGTAAAATATCTGCAGCTATAGTTACTAAAGTTCTAATGTAAAATCTACAGTAAAAATTTAAGAGCAGTTAAAATTAGAGAATTTTACATTAAAACACTGGTGGTTGTGATTGCCCCAATTTCACCATAAATGTACAACAATGTGCCATAAATATTGTGCCATACAGTATATGGTAAAATACTGGCAGCTGTGTTTACCAAAACTTTACCATAAAGTCTAGAATAAAACTGTAKTTAGTACGGTACATACAGTATATAGTTACAGAATTTACACTACAATATCAACAGTTGTGACTTCCCCAATTTCACCGTAAAGCAAAAATGCGCAATAAATATTGTGCCATATAYGGTAAAATGTTRGCAGTTGTGATTACCAAAACTATCRTAGAGTCTATGTTTAAAATTTAAGATTTTACGCTAAAACTCCAGCAGCTGTAATTGCCCCAATTTTACCTTAATGTACTACATTGCAGTAAAAATTGTGCCATAAACAGTAAAATACTGGCAGCTATKGTTACCAAAACTATCTTAAAATCTAGAATAAAATTGTATGAAATGCAGTTATAAGTTATGGAATTTACACTAAAATATTGGCAGTTGTCATTGCTCCAATTTCACTGTAAAACAACAACAATGTACMATAAATATTGTGCCATATATGGTAAAATACTGGCAGCTGTGGTTACTCAAACTTTACCGTAAAATCTAGAATAAAACAGTAAGACGTATKATTAAAAGTTATGGAATTTACACTGAAATATTGAAAGTTGTGATTGCCCCAATTTCATCATAAAAAGRCATACATGGCTGTAAAAACTGTGCAATATTCAGTATAATACCAGAAGCTGCGGCTGCAGGAATTTCCCTTAAAACCGAGATATTGTAAAATACTGTCAGCTACAGTTTCCAGTATTTCACCGTAAAAAATACGACTGTGACAGAGTCTTTAATTATAACTGTAATAAATCAGTTGGAGTGTGAAATAATTTTTCACCTGGAACGAGAAATGAAAGAACTTACGTGACTTATCAGGCCTGACGAGTCAAACCCAACCTCTGGACCAAACCTGAGCACAGATTCATCATTCTTCAAACAATCAGATAGTCCAGAGCATAAATTACACAATAAATTATACATTTCTCCAGAGGATCTTCTCTTTGTTTTAATCTGCTTTAAAAAATATCTCTGGTAACAATCAACCTCATCACTGAGCAGGAAAGGTTTCAACTGATCTTCTTCAGACACATGATGAAATTTTATCCTCTAATGGGTTCCTTTATTAGGATAACTCTTTCTATCGGTGTCCCTGCATGTGTAAATATAATTAAAACATATTTTTGATGAAACAATCCATCTACACCAGTAATATTCTGTAAAAAAAGACTTGCAGTGAAAGGCTGAACTCGCTCATGATGAATAAATTATTCCCTCTCCACCACGGGGAACTTAATTTCTRCTGACATTCAGCGAACATGTTTTCTGAAGATGTGGAGGTATGGGTCAACAAATCAAACTGTAGCAGCGTTACGTGTGCGTGCGCGCGAGAGAAAGAGACTGCTTCAGATAAAACAAACCCCACGTGCACCAGTCCAGGGACACTCCAACCATAATTGTGCAGGTGGCATTTTAAAAACACTCACACAACAGGGGTCAATTTCTCTCCAGGTCACTGAGAATGACATCATCAAACTACCATTAACTCTGCAAACAATCCTGGTCCCGGCTACATCTGTTCTGACATTGGATTCCCTCAAAACAAACAGCAGTCTTCGGGCTTTGCCCTCAATCTAAAACCATAACCTGAGAGTGAATAACAGGGAAATGTCCGCCCGAGGTTGGACAGAGGGATGGCGAGGACAGAGGGGATTAAAAATGACAAGGCAAACAGTTTTTAGATACCACCCTGCCCCGTTTCCCCCCGGACTTTTCTCTGTTTTTAGAAACAAAACACCACTCGTGTTCGAATGAGGGCTTCAAGTGAAATAAAGTGTTAAAAAATGTCACTTTCATTATTAGGCTCACATTTTAAATGTAAAATCCTAGTTCCTAGAAGAACTCGTCCAGAGAACCTGATCAACTATTTTTTCCTGCCTGGATTATCGAGATGCATCACGATACCTACCGGTAATTACAAAATTCCACTAACAWTCTATTAGTTTGCTCAGATTACTCCCATTTTTAAATCTGGTGATCCAACAGAAGGTTCAAACTATTGGCCAATTTCTGTTCTTC
>NW_013952418.1:730543-732498 GCF_001266775.1 Austrofundulus limnaeus | reverse complement strand
AAACATATCTATACAAATGATAAAAGTATTAAAAACGCAACCGCTTGACATTTAAAATTTTTATACCGCCATATTTTTATTTAAAACATATTCTTTTCTCTCGCTTCGTCCGCCATTACTAGCTTAAAAATATCTCTGTTCAGGCCACAATGCATTATGGGATATGGTGGGCCAGGAAGGATCAATCGGACCAGTCCTTCGATTCGGKCCAAAGGAAGGACGTATTTGTCGGCCGCATCGGAGGAGTCTTCAGATTTGGACAGCCTCCGTTCAAACGCTGTGACGTAAGCGGCCTTCGGAGGACCCGGCCCACCGTTTTGGACACAGCCCGTTTAACTGCCCGATCTGTTCTGGAAGCACGATCCATACGTTTGTTTTTAGCATGTAGCATTTCGCTAARCTGACGATAGAATTCATTTGATTTCAGTTTTTCATCACCTGCAATGTTTCATAAAAAGGTCCAAGTTTGCAACAGCTGTGGGTTTTCATTCCAGGAAAAAAATAAAATGAAGATGAAATGAATTGTAACATGATCATCTAGAACAGTGGTTCGCAAAGTTTGGGTCGGGACCCAACATCAAGGTGGGGTCCTGAAAATATTTTCTGAATTAATTATATTAGAAAATGACAGCTAACATTTTTTTTTTGCCTTTGTTGTTACAAAAGAGTAATGTTAGTGTACTTAAAATGGACAAAAATAGCATAATGAATATTGTTACTATGCTCTTTTTTTTTTTTTACGTGAAAACAATGTTTATGATCCAACAACAGTTTGGGGGCTCAGGTCTCTGCTGTTGGTATTTTGAGGGTCAAAGGCTGAAAAGTTTGGGTGTAATGGTTGGGCTTTTTTGAGTTTCAAAATTTGTCACACACCAGAGAAGATTTAAACAGTTTATTGAAAAACAAGRGCAGACTTGCGTCACGGGAATCCGGAGTCCTCCTAACGAGTGGCGCTGTAGGGGAAATCCCTTAGATGACGTCACCTGACAGGAGAGACGAGAGAGCGTCTTAGTCCGTGTAGAAGAACGGAGATGAGGCGTCCAGGTCAGGAGACGGAAGCAGGGGTCGAGAAACCAGGAGACAGATGACCGGTGGGATCCGACAGGGGTGAAGGCGAAAGGCGAAGATCCAGGAGTCAGATCGTGGGTCAGAACCAGGAAGTCAGAGGCAGCGACGGTGTCAGACAGGGGCGAGGCAGGAGGCTTGGATCCGGGAGTCGGAGCGTAGGTCAGAACCAGGAAGTCAGAGGCAGCGGCGGTATCAGACGGGGGCGAGGCAGGAGACGAAAAACCAGAAACCAGGAGCAGGATCGTGACCAGACAGACGAGACTTGGCATGGATGGCTTGAAGATCTACTTGGAGGAACCGTTTGATAATCAGGCACTGGATGAGTGGAGGAGTGGAGCTTAAATACTGGTGACAACAGGTGAGTGGAATGAGCTTGATTGTGATTTCAGTGACGGGAGGGGCTGAGGCAATGAGTGACAAAAGGCAGTGAGAGCAGGATAGACGTGATTCATGACAGTACCCCCCTCTTAAGGTCCGGCTCCTGACGGACCTCTTAGATGGAACTGGCTGCCAGGGAATCCTTTTATGGAAATCTCTGATGAAGGCATGGTTGGGAATGTGGCGAGCGGGGACCCAATAAAGGCGAGGAGGAGGTTCAGGTGGACGACCATGGACACGGCCACAGCAAAGGCGGAGCTCCGGAGGACGGCCATAGGTCCAACCGTGTCGTCGAATGCGGTACTCTGGAGGACGACCCGGAGAATCCCAACCGCAGAGGAGACGGAGATCTGGAGGACGACCCAGAGAATCCCAACCGCAGAGGAGACGGAGATCTGGAGGACGACCCGGTGACTCCCACCCCTTGTCTGATGAGGCAGGAGCAGACGTGGAGACCAGGAAGGAGGCAGGAGCAGACGTGGAGACCAGGAAGGAGGCGGGAGCAGACG
>NW_013952418.1:724661-728125 GCF_001266775.1 Austrofundulus limnaeus | reverse complement strand
CAACAACAGTTTGGGGGCTCAGGTCTCTGCTGTTGGTATTTTGAGGGTCAAAGGCTGAAAAGTTTGGGAACCACTGCTCTAGAAAATAAGGTTAGTTTAAGTCCATAAGTTAATATAAATAAATATGTACACATTGTAAATCTATATTTTATTAATCAGAATGTATACAATATAAAAAGTTTTCAGAAAAATAATTTAGCACACCTTTATAATTAAGCATGGAAATAATTATTTTCATATTTTTTTTCTAAATCAAGCGTGTCTTATCATTTCGTGCAAATGAGCTGACGGTGTGGATCGTGCTTCCGGAACAGGGCAGTGACTCACTGCTAATGATGCTAACAATGCTAACAGTGCTAACACTGCWGAAGCTTCCCTACAAGRCATCACACATGCCATCTGGTGGTTGCCAAAGCTGCACTTCAAACTGCCGGACCACAGGAACTATCCATATTGTTTTCAGTGAACACATTTTGAATTTCTATTGTAAATGGCATCTTCAGCAGCGTTAGCATCGTTAGCAGCATCAGCAGTGTTAGCAGCATCATAGCCTTTTGCTTTTGTCACAGAATGATGATGTCACAACAAAAGCCACACACCTACAGTAAAGGCTGTGTTCCATTCTGACATTTTTGAAACGTTAATTTTCTCATTTAGCTTCAACATTTAAGGTTTAGTTTTTACATTTTAACTTAGGACTTAACATTTACATATAACATTTTGTAAAAATGAGCAAAATGTAAGATCAATGAGCTAAATAACAAAAAAAATTGTGGAAATTATTTTAACAAGGATTTTTTTTAATAATGAAAATGTGCTTTTTGTTTTATTTTTTTACTTTACATGTACAAAAATTACAAAATTATATTTTAAATGGTGAGAARGATGAATCATGAGGCAATATGTTTCTAATTCTTTTATCAGGGATACTGTCTTGTGCGATTACCCAAAACAGAGAGCTCTATTTTGACCTGCTTGTTATGCGTTTGCTGTCAAATAAAYGCCTGACTGCTGCCCGGCGTGGCCACGAGGCCGAGGTGTGGATTTGACACACAAATGTCAGGAAGGCATCCAAATGCGGACCACTGTTTTTCTGTAATAATAGCTGAAAGACCTGCTGCTGAATAATTAATGTGGCCTATCAAATACAAAGTGGATGGCATGCAGCCTGCACTCCACCGCTCCCTATCTTATTGGCTGCTGCTCGGTGCACATAACTGGACTTTATTCCACTCTGTTGTTGTTTAGTTCACTGCTACATGGTTACAGACATAGATTTATAAAATATAACAAACATTTATGTTAAGAAATGCTTGGTATATTTATATCAGTAATATAAAAGAACCACATGTAATCTGCAACTTTGGAAACGTATTACTTTTTTAGACCCTCTGAAGTGGCACCAACTTCAACTAAAAATAATGTGAATCATTTTATTAAGACACTGAGAAAAGGAAACATTGTATTCATTTACCCACACGAATATTTTATAATGTACGTGGAATTTCAGGAGCAGAATGACACTAATAATAATAATAATAATAATAATAATGAGGGTTTATCTGTGTAAAACCTGTTTTTTAAAGACAACAGTCAACATTATCACTTATTGAACCATTGTTTCAGTTCAAGGATCAGATAAATGTGACTCCAGCTTTACAGGTAATGTTTGATAGTCAGTTTTTTTTGAAACACAGTATTTTTACTATTGTTAAACAGCAACTTCGAATTTTGTTTTTTACTTTACAATCTCACATCGTTACGGTACTTGTTCCAGTGAAATTCTGGCATCCGCTGTAAATTGTCAATTTTTAAACAAAATTTTACTGCATTTTCAGACTTTATTGTAGTTTATACAGAGAATATTGGTTAATCTACCTTAAATTCCATTTTGTGTACTTTCACTACCATACACTAAAATTGTGGCAATGTTTTGGTATTTTACCAGAAATTTGTACCATTCGCACCACTGCACTAATTGATTGTCATTATAGTTTTAACTRCAAAATTGTGCAAAAATTTTACAGACAATTTTGTTTTTACTTTACTTTACTTGCATCGTCACGCTCTGCCAACTACCTCCATCAGTAACTTACTGTAAATTATATACACTTTACTTCACTGCCGTATGGTAAAACATACTGGCAACAGCAGCTTTGTGTATTTTAGCGGTAATTTCAAATGTTTTATTCAATGGGAAAATTCAAGAAATTACTGTAAATTTTAATTTTTGATAAAATATATCAAGCATCAGAGATGCGTTATGTTTTTTAATGAAAGGCTGATTTTACATTTACAGTATTTATTTACACAAATTCAAAGAGTTGTTTTGTGGACACTGTTTACTTTCTGGTCAAAAAAATATCTTTAAACACTGCTTGTGTTCTATTTTAGTTTTACTTTTTATTTGTTTCTGGTGTAATCTTCCATCAGACTGAGTATTAATTGCAAAWATGGTGTACTTCTCCAGTAAATAACTGCTGTTTGTAAAAAAAAGACATACAATAACTACATTAGGTGTTGAAAACATTTATTTTAGCTCATTTAAATAGTTCACTTCTCAGTTKTCTTCTATAAAACAAAAATAAACTGAATGAAGAGATGAACAACTACTGCATAAAACAAGTAATTTTCTGAAAACTTCTAATTTCATGTAAATGATCTGGCATCTGTCGCACAAAGACATGAATCTTTAGGGTTCAGTAGTTTTCTCTGAGCTCAGTTTTGAAGTATTTCCTCTCTGTGTGAACAAACGGAGGCGCAGTCGCGTCATAAATTAAACAAAAAGAGGATTCCCGTGTGAGCAAGTATGAAACGGCTTTGTTCACAGTTTGTGTCACATCAGTGCATGTTTAACTAGGCAAAACAAAAGCCACTCAATATTTCAAAGCGTGGCGGCTTCTCGGAGAGACGAGACGTTCCTCTGCAGGCCGGTTCTGTCTCCTCTGGTCTCGTCCCACGTCACGCCACCGTGAAAACGCGAGGACGACCGACACAAATCCATCCTTTTTCTTTTTTTAATCAGTGTTCTTTTACAATTTAAATCAAAATGTCAGATTAGAGATGTAAGAAATAGAGAGCAAACCAAAAACAAAATGTGTTTTTGTCCATTTAATGTTTAAATCTAAACATTAAACTCGTTTCTTCTAAAGGGTCATGTGAGTTCTGCTCGTCTTTGTGTTTTTTGACCCCTGAGAAGATTTTAGCGGCTCCCTACAATCCACTGGCAGTCCTGCTCCTGGTGCTGGGGCTTTGTCTGATTAGGCGTTGGCTAATTAGCTCTGACTCGGCAGGCTTTTAAGCGRCTCGCCGTCCTGCGTGGCGCTCTGCTTAAAAGCTGATGGATGGACGTTAAGTGTCAGGACGCGGGGACGCTGATGGGACTCGGTGGCAGGAGAGGACACCGTCAAGGGTGCGTCTCGATTTTCTCCTCGTCGTTTCTGCGGGGTTTTTTTTTTTTTTTT
>NW_013952418.1:706677-724503 GCF_001266775.1 Austrofundulus limnaeus | reverse complement strand
GTTTAAAACCACTTTATCTAAAAGAATTCAATGATTTATATCTGGACAGAAACATTAATCCAAGGCCAAAATAAAATGTGAAAGCTATTGCTAGTGGCTCATATGGTCACCATGGTAGCCACACACCCTTGTCTGTTACTCCCTGACTGCTACCTTGACAAAATGAAACGTAGATTTAAAAGTAAGCCTCAAACAAACAAAAYAAAATGTCCTGATGGTCGCACATTCAAGGGTTTATGTATTTAATGTCAGTATTTGTGTACTTATTTGGTCTCTTCCACAGTTTCAGGCTTATAAATAAATAAAAATCTTTAGTGTCTCCAATCTTAAAGAACATTTTAAGCAAAACGATCAAAGCTTGGGCGTTCACTCTGCATTCTGAGGGGGATTTGACAGAAAACCGTTAATCCTACAGCAGTGAGAAACACACTGGATGAAAGAAAACAAAAATACCTATGTTTTGATGTGTAATTTGTTTATGTTCAGAAAAAAGAGTTRTGGGAGTAAGAGGGGTTTGTTTGCAACTATTTTCATCACCACAGGAGTTATTGGGTATGACTTCAACTGTCAGAAGAACAAATCTCTAAAAACCATCAGACTTAAACTGTGAAAAAGTAACAAAATATATAAAAAAATGCCAGTTCAGTTGTTTAAAGTCCAACTTTCTTTGATTTGTTTAAACTTTGAACAAAGTTTCTGCTGTGAAGTCTGAGCTGTAGAGCTTCTCATCAGTTCTACTGAAACCCCATTGATTTTCATTGTTGTTGGTTTTTTCTTTGGTTATTTTGTAAATGTTGTCAAAGTGATGTGATGTACCTCTACCAGACGTTACAGCATGTCATTACTGACTAAACTGCAAGTTTGAAACTTTTATTTTGAAACTTCACAATGAAAAACAGAATTTAGATTTAAGCAAAACTTTAGTTTGAAAAATTACTTTTTCTGCTAAAATATACAGTAGTTGTGTTGAGTTCGGCATGACTCGCTGAAATTTGTTAAAGATGCTGAAACTTGATAAAACTCAAGAAATCTATGGCCAGATGCGAAAAAAAATCTAGCTTTAAGGCTAACTACAAGCTACAAGCAAAAAAGCCCAAAGAGCTTCCCAAAAGTAGGAAAATGCTACCTTAAAGCAGCTAAGTGTTAGCTAAAAGCTAAAGTTAGCAAAATGCTAGTTTAAATGCTGAAGTGCCAAAAAAAGTAGATAAAAGTTAAAATTAACAAACGGCTAACTATTAGTATGAGAGTTAATATGTGAAACATGGTTGCTAAAAGTACAAAATGCTAGCTAAAAGCAGCCAAAAGCTAAAAGCAACAAAAGACTAACTGTAAAGAGGCAATGGTTAGCTTAAACCTGAAATATCTGAAGGCCAGCTAACAGCAGCCAAAAGCTAAAAGCAACAAAAGGCTAACTGTAAAGAGGCAAAGGTTAGCTTAAACCTGAAATATCTGAAATCCAGCTAACAGAAGCCAAAACCTAAAAGCAACAAAAGGCTAACTGTAAAAAGCCAAAGGTTAGCTAAAACCTGAAACACGTCAAATGATTGCTAAAATTAAAAAAGACTAACTAATAGCGGCTGAAGGCTAGAAGCTAAAAGCAACAAAAAGCTAACTATAAGTAGCAAAGGGTAAGCTAAAACTTGAAACCAGTAAAATGRTTGTGAAAATTACAAAATGCAACGYAATAACAGCCAAAGTCTAGACACTAAAATCAACAAAAAGGTAAGTAAAAGTAGCTTAAGGGGACAAATGGAGCAAGTAGACTGGAGCAGATAAAGAGAACAATATTTGATGGCATTGGAGCGAACTTGTTGTGACAAATATAAAAGTTACTTCATATCCATTTATTAAATGAGCTGAAATATTGATACGAGATCAGCTACAAGTTGGCAGAAGTATTTACCAAATACTTTAAAAAAGTGTCAAATAAATCCAGGAAACCAGAAGAAAATGCTGAGTCAGGCTTCGCCCTGAATTCCTGGAAGCATCCAGGTTCAAAGGTGACTCATCAAACAACCAGGAAGTGAACCTTCGGCTCCTGAATCGTTTCCCCTCCTCCTGCAGGAACACCACCAGGCTGCATGTTAGATAAAGTGAAATCAGAAAGAGTGGAAGCAGAGGCGGCGTTGTCAGAGATTAATCGAGACGTTTTAACTTTTGTCGTGAGAACATGTGCGGCTGATGTTTYAGCCCGAGGGCGTGACAGACAGGAAGGGATGTTACGCCATCGCAGCGTTTGATCTCTGAGCATCACCAGAACGCAGGTATCAGAGAGGCTCGTCTCTCGCGCAGCTGTTCGGTTTCTCTCGCAGGGTTTGTTTAGATTTCGCTGCAAATGGGCCAACGGATGGTCTCTTCCCCCCACCCTGAAGATAAACAAATAAACAAACCCAACTATTTCTTTTTAGACCAGAATCCATGAAGCGAGCAGAGTGGCTGTTTGAACGCAGGTAAACAAGTTGGAGTCAACATTATTCTCCTCAGCTGTGTTAATGGGGCTTCATGGCACAATTACAGACCCTCCACATAATGGAGGTCCGATCAATGAATGGATCCTGCCCCCTGCTGTCAATGATGAAAATTACATCTATAATCAATTATGGTCGGTTCGATGCAGAGCAGCTGGAGCTGACAGCTGGAAGCTCAATCATTTCTCTCATTTAGACCCTGRTTTTAATATTTGAACATAAATAATCATTGCACAGATATTAAAATTTACCTTTAATATCGTGTTTATATTTGGTYGGATAACTTCAGGCTGGGAAATTAAGAGAAAATATTGTTTTTCCTTAACAGTTTCTTTGTTTTTAAGCATTTCCTTCTTATTTTTGTTTTAGGAGAAATGTAGRATTTGTTTTTAAAAGTGAACACAGCAACCTCTTCTGGTAAAAATTGAAAGCAGCTACCAAAAACGTAAATAAATGTATTGTTGCCTGCWYATGTCTGTTAGCWAAATATCTCATGAACTACTGGAAGGATTTTAATGAAACCTCCAGGAAATAATCTTCGGATATGTCTCTATAACTGATTASCGTTTGGAGCCAATAAGATGCAAGATGGCCGCCAGAGCCAACTGAATATAGAAAACACAAAAATAGCTAAAATTCGGTCAATTTTACACATACTGAGCTAAACTTTGGCATGGTGGTAGCGGAGAGTTATTCCCAACATGTGCTCTGAGAGCTAACTGATGGAAAATAATAATAATTCAAAACTTAAATAAAGTTGACTCCAGCAGTTATTGTTTGTCTGTTAGCAAAATATCTCAAAAATCACCAGAAGGATTGTAAATGAACTCTCAAGAAATGATCATCAGATGTTGGTCTACAATGGAATGCTTTAGGAGTTGACCCAATTCAAAATTACTGCAGCTAATCAGCTTTAGCCAACACATGCTAAGGCTAAAACTCAGCTAACTTCATCAGATGTTAACCTAAACCTGGAGTRGTAGTAGCTGAGAGTCATCCCTAACCTGTACTTTGACCAAAACAAGAAAAACTGAATATTTTTAATAGTCATCGCTGATTGCTGCTGAGTTTAAAATCATTGATTTTTCTTCAACAGATAACTGAAGAGTATAATTGTAAAATGAATCATATTATTGCCAGGAGGAGCGTTAAAAAGGTTGCCACGATCGATGCATCCGACTGGTTCTCCTCCACGGTTTGGTGGTGAGTTAATCAGGCTGAAAGGATCGATGGAGTGAGAGTCCAGCTGCCGTTCGTCCTGCGAGCATTCAATTAGTTTTTTATTTTATTTATTTTTTAACAATCTAACTTCAGCTGCTTTAACCGCTCATACGTTCATCAAAATAAAACTTCATTAAAGCCACATAAAAGTTAATTCATCCATAAACACCGTTATCTTTCAAATCTGCTTTAGCAAATGTTTTTGTCTCATGTTTAGCTAAGGCTACAGCTTTGCTATCTTTAGCGTTAGCATCTGTTTTTGCCAGTTTTAGCAACAAATTTGCTAACTGTAGCGTTAGCATTTGTTTTAGCAATTATTGGTTTTTACTAATATTAGCACTTGTTTTTCTAGTTTTAGCTACTTTTTGTTAATTTTAGTTTTCTTTTCACTTTTATTTACAGGTCTCATTCTCTACATGGACCTGACTGACCTTACATATTTTGCTAATTTTCAGTTTACCGTTTATTTTGTTGATTTTAAGTATTATTTTAAAATTTTTCAAAAAATAATTATTATTTAAGAAATGCTTCAACATACTAGTTGTATTTTTGCATTCTTGTGTTAAATTTAGCTGTTGGCTACAGTTCTGCTAGCTTTAGCATCTGTTTTGGAATTAAAAGCTAATGTTGGATTGATTTTATCTGTAGCATTCATATATCTAATTTATTCTACATTTTACTAACTTTAGCACCTGTTTTGCTTATTCAAGCTACGTTTTAGTTATTTAAATATTTGTTATATTTAACCTTTATATATTTAACTGGTGATCTCATTAAGATGTAAAATTCAGGTCTGTTCCCAAAACAGACCTGATTTTAGCTTTGGTGTCTGTTTTGCTCATTTAATTTTAGCTGCTGTTTTGCTAGTTTTAGCTTTAGCATCTGTTATGCTAATTTTTGTTAGTTTTACTGTTAGCATATGTTTTGGTGCTATTATTAGCTCCTGTTTTTTCTCATTTAGAGCATTTGATTTGCTAACATAAGCTTCTATTTTGCTAATTTTAACACCTATATTGTACATTTTTAGCTAGTCTTGTTGTGATTAGCTACAGTTTTCCTGCTATTAGCTTGTATTCTGCTTATTTTACTCTCTGTTTTGCTAATTTTAGCTTCGTTTCGCTGGTTTTAGCCTGTGCTCTGCTTGTTTTAACTTTGAAATGTCAGTTTTAGCTCTTCATCAGAGTCAATCAGTCATTCAGCGCTCACGCTGCAGCTCGTCTAGCTGCTTCTGTCTTTGGATAAGTACGATGTAAATGAGTGGGCACTAAAGGACGTCGTGCTGGGACACATACTAAACTCTGCCGGAGCTGCATGGTGCTCAGGGGAGTCTCTACACACACTTAGCCACTTCTTAATCAGTCCGACGTGAGGAACCAGTCCCCGTTACCCAGGCCCCCSCTGACTCCCTTATCATCATATTTGTCAGAGCCGCTTCAGTCAAACCCGGATCACTTTCCTCAGACGGGAAACTTTACAGCCATCGTAGCAAATCCTTGAGGTGCTCTGCCTGTTTTCCCGTCTCTTCCTCTAGACCGGCAGATGCTGGCCTGGCCCGTTTGTTGTCGTCTCCCCACCGGTTTTTCACAGGGAGACTAATTGCTAAACAAAAGGTGCTGGCCGTCCTGTCCAGAAGCCTTGTAAATGTTTTACAGCTGCAGCTCCATTGCTAGTTAAGTGCCTAATTATAAAAGGAGCACAAAAGAGTCTAATTAGAGATGGAGAAGAAGAGGAGGAGATTGTGGCCCTGCTCTTCTTCTACAACCTGCTATCAACTGAACAAACCGCCTCAAAGATTTACTCTGCCTGCAACTAAAGTAATTTATCATCAACTACCGATATTTAGGAAATGTTGTTTGTTGATTTGACAGCAAACTGTCAAAATATGAATAAAACAGGAAAACAGCTGCTGAAAATCTTAAAACTCCATCATCATACTGTTAATTTTCACATGGGAACTAGCTTTTTGAGAAGTGAAACTGAAGCATGAAGCAGCAGAAATTTGAGAATAAAACTTTATTTTTATTATCTTGAGTGGTTTTGCCTTCAAATTTAAATGAGTTTTGAATGTATTTCCGAAGTACTTTCTGTAAGTTTTATTAAAACATATTTAGAGATGGAACGGGAAACTGAAGACAGTGGTTTTTAGGTTTTTATTAAGCCCCGCCCCTACATGTAAACGAATAGAACATTTTACGGACCAAAACGATGGTGGGGTTTTTTTTTCTGATTTTTTTTTTTAGTCTTTAAGGTTTACTTCAACTGACTCCTTTTCAATTCAGATGGTCTTGTAGGTGCCCAATATGTATATTTATGTATGTGAATGTATGCACGTTTTTTGTTTGTTTTATGTCCATTTTGAAAAAAGTTATATTCTATTCTATTCTACCCACATAGTTCCTATACATGCTGATGCATGTGTGAATATGCATTTTCTAAAATATGTGTATCATAAATTACAACTTGATCTGGAACTGTAAACTGGAGACACAAAGGTTAGTGTAGTTTTTAAGCTCCACCCCTCCATTTAAATTAATTTAACATTTTCCAAACATAAAATAAAATGTAACTTTTTAAAAAAAGAATTACTCACTGTTTTTTCTCATGTTGCTGGATGTGTAAATATATATATTTAAAATAAAACTGTACTCTATATATTATATAAAATATACAGCGGGTAAAATAAGTATTGAACACGTCACCATTTTTCTCAGTAAATATATTACTAGAGGTGCTAATGACATGAAATTTTCACCAGATGTCGGTAACAACCCAAGTGATCCATACATACAAAGAAATCAAACCATAAATGTCCAGAAATGAAGTTATTTGTAATAATGTGGAATGGCACAGGGAAAAAGTATTGAACACACTTACTGAAATTCATCTAATACTTTGTACAAAAGCCTTTGTTGTCAATGACAGCTTCAAGACGCCTCCTGTATGGAGAAACTAGTGGCATGCATTGCTCAGGTGTGATTTTGGCCCATTCTTCCACAAACAGTCTTCAAATCTTGAAGGTTTCGTGGACCTCTTCTATGAACTCTGATCTTTAGTTCTTTCCATAGATTTTCTGTTGGATTCAGGTCAGGTGATTGGCTGGGCCATTCCAGCAGCTTTAGTTTCTCTGAAACCAACTGAGAGTTTCCTTGACTTTGTGTTTGGGCTCATTGTCTTGCTGAAATGTCCAGCCACGTTTCATCTTCATCATCCTGGTAGATGGAAGCAGATTTTTATCAAGAATGTCTCTGTACATTTTTCCACTCATCCTTCCTTCAATTATTTGAAGTTTGCCAGTACCATATGCTGAAAAACAGCCCCACACCATGATGTTCCCACCTCCAAACTTCACTGTTGGTATGGTGTTTTTGGGCTGATGTGCAGTGCCATTTGACCTCCAAACATGATGTGTATTCTGGCATCCAAACAGTTCAATGTTGGCCTCATCTGACCAGACTATATTCTCCCAGTATTACACAGGCTTGTTTAAATGTTGTGCAGCAAACTTTAAAGGAGCTTCAACATGCTGTTTCTTCAGCAGTGGAGTCTTGCGTGGTGAGCGTGCATACAGGCCATGGTGGTTCAGTGCATTACTTATTGTTTTCTTTGAAACAATCGTACCTGCTAATTCCAGGTCTTTCTGAAGCTCTCCACAAGTGGTCCTTGGCTCTTGGACAACTCTTCTGATAATTCTTTTCACTCCTCTGTCAGAAATCTTGTGAGGAGCACCTGGTCGTGGTCGGTTTATGGTGAAATAATGTTCTTTCCACTTCTGAATTATGGCCCCAACAGTGCTCACTGGAACCTTCAGAAGTTTAGACATTCTTCTGTAACCGATGCCATCATTATGCTTTGCAACAATAAGGTTGTGAAGGTCTTGAGAGAGCTCTTTACTTTTACCCATCATCAGATGGTTCTTGTGTGATACCTGGCCATCATTTGGGTCTGAACCAGCTGATATTAACTTGCACTGACAAGGGGCAGGCTTGTTTTCTAATTACTGAGAGAGTTCAGCTGGTGTCTTGGCTTTCCATGCCTTTTTACACCTCCCTTTCTTCATGTGTTCAATACTTTTTCCCTGTGCCATTCCACATTATTACAAATAACTTCATTTCTGGACATTTATGGTTTGATTTCTTTGTATGTATGGATCACTTGGGTTGTTACCAACATCTGGTGAAAATTTCATGTCATTAGCACCTCTAGTAATATATTTACTGAGAAAAATGGTGACATGTTCAATACTTATTTTACCCGTTGTACATTAAAACTGGAGATGCTGAAGTTTCTACAGTTTTAAGCCCCGCCCATCCATGTAAACCTAAGTAACATTTTCTAGACTGAAACATTTAAGGTTTCTTTTTAAAGTGTTTTTTATTTAGTTCTTATAATGTTGTTATGTATTTTAAAAATGTATTTACTTTTAACTGACTCCCATGGTTAATTGGGGAGGGGCGTGCAGAGGCCACCCCTAAAAAACTGGCGGCCCCCCACATTAAAACATTGTTGGAGGCACCACTGCTGTTCATGTCAAAGTTTTATTTTAAGATTTAACACAATCCTCTCAGCTACACCACCCAGAACGTTATGAATAGAGACATTTCTGTGTCGTCTGGCTGTGGAGGCCATCTTGAGGAAAAAATAATTTTTATTTTTTTAAGTTGGTGGAAGCAGAGATGGAGCGAGGCTGCCGGCGGGGGGGGAGAAGGCAAGATGAAGAGCGTGTTGAGTTGGGATTGTGGGTAGTTTTATCTGTTGGGCAGGCCGACGGTGGCGGCAGGATCTGTCTCTGTTAGCGAGAACACGCTCCTGTTATTAAAGCCATTTATCACCGGCTGAATATTCCCCCTTTAATAGGCTCCGTCGTTAATTACCCAACTTTGTCAAGACGGAGTGTCAGGGGCTCTCTGTTTCCTCACAGACAGGACCCCCCCCCCCCCCCCCCACACACACACACACACACACACTCCAATACCTCAACACATCGGCAGGACAGAAAAATATCTGAGTTTTTACCCATAATGCAGTTCAAAACCTCCAAGGAGATGAGAATTCAGACATCTTTACATGTTAGTAAACATGAGTGATGGAAAATCATGTCATTGTGTGTCTGTTAGCAAAATATCTCACAAAGAGCAGAACAGATTTAAAAGATATATACTGTATTTACCACATGTTTTGCTACACAGATTCAATAAAATTTAATTCATTCATTCATTCAAAAACTGTGAAATTTACTTTAGCATTTTTGTCCTATTTTGCTTCTTTAGCACATAACTACCCTCATGCTAACTTTAGCGTTTAGTTGTGCTAATTTTAGTTGTTAGTTGTGGTTTTGCTAATTGAGATTTTTATTTATTTGCCGTTGAGCTTTTAGCTCCAGCTAGGATCACTTCACCTGTTAGCTACAATATTGCCAGTGCAAGTTTTTAGCCACAGTTTTGCTACTTTTATTTTTAGCAATGATTTTGTCAATTCCTCTACGGTTTTTAAATCCTAGCCTTTAGCTGAAATTTCATCAAATAAAGCTATTTCTGACTTTTTCGCTAAATGTAGCTTTAAGCAGTCTTTTAGCTGATTTTAGCTTTTAGAAGTGGTTTTGCTGATATCAGAGTTTAGCTGAAATTTCACCAACGCAGGCTATTAGCAACTACTTTTTAAACTATATATTTTATGTGATTTTGCTAATATCAGCCTTTAGCTGTAAATTTTTACCAGTTTAGGTTATTAACTACTGAATTTCTAAATGTAGCTTTTAGTAGTAACCTTGCTGATTTTAGCTTTAAGTAGTGATTTTCTGGTATAAACTTTCAGCTGTATTCTAATCAGTTTAGGCTATTAACTACTGTTTTGCTAAATGTAGCTTTTAACGGTCATTTAGCTGATTTTAGCCTTTAGAAGTGGTTTTGCTAATATCAGCTTTTAGCTGTAAGTTTTACCAGTTTAGCTACTGTTTTGCTAAATGCAGCTTTTAGCAGTAATTTGCTGATTTTGGCTTTTAGCGATTTTCTGGTATCAACTTTTAGCTGTAATCTCATCAGTTTTGACTATTAGCTACCGTTTTGCTAAATGTAGCTTTTAGATTTTAGCTTTTAACTTGAAACAATTTATTGCTCATCAAATTTCAGCCAAGCCTTCTGGCTCTCAGAATTCCCACATTTCTCTCTTTTCTATTTGTTTTGTTTGTTTGTTTGTTTGTTTGTTTGTTTGTTTGTTTGTTTGTTTGTTTGTTTGTTTGTTTGTTTGTTTGTTTGTTTTAGGGTCACATCTTAAACATGTTTTCAGAATCAAACTGTGCCAAACGAGTCGGGCCTCCTCGGTTCTACCTGCTGGCCCGGTTAGTGCCTTCATGTTTATGCATGTTTGTCTTGTAAAGCATCGTTAGCCTCTTTCTGCAAATTGGACCGTTAAGAGGCGCTCGGCCCGATTTATGTTCCGGCGCGGAGCTTTAACGGGCCGTGCTGCCAGCTTTATGTGCCCGGGTTGGTTTTAGGGGCAACGGCGCCGACCACGGGAGGTCACATCCATCACGCGTGGCCTCGCACCTCGTGATTGGTCCAGGCGTCGGTCCTCATTAGAAGGGAAAACACAGGGATGGGTCTGAGTCGGGCCCGGCGGGAAGCGATCAGTACCTGAAGATTTGTTTTTAAATCAAAATACTGGGAAGATGCCGTGTCTTTAAAGACATTTAAAACATGCAGCTGAAGTTTTGTGGCTAACCGAGCGCTAACGGAAGGTTTGACCAAAACAGCTTAAACTTTCTTATCGTAAGACGATGATGATGATGATGATGATGAGCGCTCCTTCAAACGGTTCTATAAAACGTGAGAAACGCGAGGCGACTCTGTTGTAATGAGGTCTGTAATGGAGCTGTGTGAATTATTGGCCTTTTGTTATTGGAGCGTGTCCTCTGCTGCTCATCAGATGAGTTCCTGCTGCGGTTCTTCTTCTGGTGACTGATTCGGTTTAAATTACACCTCCTCAGGCCAAACATTCAGAAACACGAGGATTCATCACGGGACGGAGGCCCGATGAAGATGAGGGACGTCAGGCTGATGATGCCGGCAAAAATGACTTTTTTTTCTTTTTGTAGAAGGAAGTAAAGGATGTTGAAACTGACGTGTTTGATGCAGAAAGGATTATTTAAGGTTCTTTCATTTTCTGACACAAACTGATCAGTTTCAGGTTCTGAGCTTTTGTTGGGTTTTGGTCGATTTTTTTTACCAATAAGATTTTTTGTTTATTTTTAATCCATCCATCCATCCATCCATCCATCCATCCATCATCCATCCATCATCCATCCATCCATCATCCATCCATCATCCATCCATCCGTCCATCATCCATCCGTCATCCATCCATCATCCGTCCATCCATCATCCGTCCATCCATCATCCGTCCATCCGTCATCCATCCATCATCCGTCCATCCATCATCCGTCCATCCATCATCCGTCCATCCATCATCCATCCATCCATCCATCATCCATCCGTCATCCATTCATCATCCGTCCATCCATCATCCGTCCATCCGTCCATCCATCATCCATCCATCCGTCCATCCATCATCCATCCATCATCCATCCATCCATCATCCGTGCATCCGTCCATCCATCATCCGTCCATCCGTCCATCCATCATCCATCCATCCATCCCTTCATCCATCCATCATCCATCCCTTCATCCATCCATCATCCATCCATCCATCCATCATCCATCCGTCCATCCATCATCCATCCATCCATCCCTTCATCCATCCATTCACACATCCATCCATCCACACATCCATCCATCATCCGTCCATCTATCATCCGTTCATCCATCATCCATCCATCGTCCATCCATCCATCCACACATCCATCCATCCACACATCATCCATCCCTTCATCCATCCATCCACACATCCATCCATCCCTTCATCCATCCATCCATACATACATCCATCCTCTTCCTCTTTGTTCAGTCAGGTCTCAGATGTAGCAGCTGGATCAGGAATTGGACATGTCCAACTGGCTCAGATTGTTGGAAATCCACTGTAGGTTTTCCCTCAATACTCAGTTTTGTTGTGACGTCGACCTTTTTCCTTTATTTTGAAATAAATTTCAGTTTTCTTTCCTCCAGTTCTTTGTGGAAATCTTCATTCCAGAGTTCAGGTTGTTTTTTTTTTTTAAAAAAGAAGGTGAATCTTCAAGTTTTACTGAAAAAGATCTATGTTTGGTCACAGCTACAGCTCGGGTTAGATGCTCATTTTTCTCCTCCAGCTTTTGTCTGTTACCTCTTCTATTTCACATTTTTACATTTGACACTTGTTCTGACTGACAGCTGTTTTCACACACCCCTCCTCAGGTATGAGCTTACAAAAACGTATCACAAAGATAAGAAAAAAATGTCAGCAGCTCCATTTACCTTTAGTAATTTTAAAGCCAGTGGTTCGGGTTTTTATGGCCCGCTTTTTAAAACCCTTCCAGTGAGATTCTGCCATCTGAACTCTATGCAGTCGGATCTTCAGGAACACATTTATGTTTTATGGAGCTCAGTTCAGAGTAAAATATGTGCTGTGTTAGCCAAATATCCATCTGTTTTTAATTCATTCTGTGTAGCTCAGAGGGTATTCTCATGTTGCACAATAAGTGAACTTTGACCCCCCCATTTCTGACAAACAGGACGTGATTCTACTCCTGTGAGTTTCTGTTATTACCCCGCTGAGTATAACATTATGTAATATCATATAATTTTTTATGAATTTATTTAATATCATATACTTCTGTCATATTTTAACATAAACCTGCCATAGAGGGACGTTTGGAGCCACATGTGGTGGTTTGATATAATTCTAAATTTGACCAAAACATTAATCAGGAGACTTCCTCTGACCCTGAACATCTTTAAATATAATTACAATAAATATTTGTATCACTCACCACCTTTCTGTTGCCAGAGTTTTAAATAAATTAAGATCAATATTTGATGAGAAATGTTGGCACGTTTTGGTCAAAACTTGTTGACTGTAAAACCAGAAGAGGATAACTGAGGAAAAAGATTGTCTTAAAGACCAATGTGGCATCAGCTATTTGCTCTTAGCTCTGCTAATGCTAAACAGCTGAAAGTTAGCTTCGCTAACCACTAATCCCATACACAAAACTCTTAGCTCTGCTAATGCTAAAAAGATAAAATAGCTTCACTAACCACTAATCCACTACACAAAATATAATAAAAGCATTTATTTGATCAAGTCTGTATTTTTAAATATTCCGTTTGAAGAGTACTTTCTCTACCCTACTTTATACTCAATGCATTTTATTAAATGTTATTTATTTTCTGATGCTCTTGATTTGAAGTTTAGCTGCTAAAGATGCTACATGCTACACACATGGTGCCTGACACTTTCAGCACTGCTTGTAGGAGAGGATAAATTTTATTTAATTCAGAATAAACTGCATAAAAATAGAAGTTTTACACTTGTGAATTTTTTTGTGGACTTAGAATTACTGGAACCTAATTTAGTTGAAGCTAATAAGTCTGCTAACAAAGTTAGCAAAATGTGTAAATGTTACCACCACACAAAGTTTCAGCTCATTATTTGTAAAATCCACTGTGTCAGAGCCATGAATGTTTTGGCTGTGGTGGCCATCTTGAATTGAAAGTTAAGAAGGTGTGCAACCATCGATTATCTTCTGAACGTTTCATCAGTGTTGTGGTTCATTAAATATTCTGCTAATACCACAGGCAAACATAGTATCACCCCTTTGTCTTTGGTGGTGGGCAATAATACAAATAAAACATCCTAAAACAAATAAATAAAAGATCCGTCTAATTTCACCGGCGTGTTAAACATTTTGCGCTGAGCAGGACTCAGATTCCCAAAGTAGCACAAAACGAATTACTTTGTGGATTTTCGTGTAATTATGGATCTTTCCAAAGACTGATGGAGCCGGAAAATTGAGTTCTGAATATTTCATAACGCGCAGCACCCATCTTTGTAGAGGAAATTATTTAGGGATAGCGCGCTCATTTGCAGAATGGATAAAGGTTCATTGCGAGTCACCAGAGAGCCGTAATTGGAAATCTCCTATGATTCAAAGGAATTATTCAGAGATGAGCTTGTCGAGTTGATAACTGTGAAATCTGTGCGCCATTAATCAAACACACCAAAAAATAAATAAATAAATAAAACGACCATACAGTTTAAATCCATGTCCAACACAACAAATCTAATAAATGTACTCTTTTGTTTTTTCTTTCTGCAGATGAGTCCTGGAATCTTCACCGCTGAGCAGGAAGTCAACAACATGGAGCCTCATGATGAGAATTAGCTGATAATTAGGTTTAAAACACTAAATTAAAGTGATGTTTTACTAAATGTCTACATGCCAAAATTTTACAACCCCATTTCCAAATAAGTTGGTATGTTGTCAATTATCTGTAAACCTGACAAACTCGTACTTTATTCAGTGGTTTGTTTCAGGAGCGTCAAATGTTAAAACTGAAAAATGTTACCACTTTTTATTTTGAATTTTGTGGTAGCAACATAACTCAAACTGTTCCAGGTCAAGATTTCCCCATAGTGAAGGTTCTCCTTTTATTTTAACAAACAGTCCGTAAATATCCAGGAACTCAGGAGACCAGTTCAGGAGGTTTTGGAGGGAATCTTGTCTGGACTAATGGAGGATTTTAGCTCGTCAACAATCCTGGATCTTCTTTGTTGGATATTTCAGTTGCATCAAAGGATGGATGGATGGATGGATGGATGGATGGATGGATGATGGATGGATGGATGGATGGATGGATGGATGGATGGATGGAAGAGTAAAAAGTTATGGATGGATGGATGGATGGATGGATGGATGGATGGATGGATGGATGGATGGATGGATGGATGATGGTTAAATGGATGGTGGATGGATGGATGGATGGATGGATGGATGGATGATGGTTAAATGGATGGATGGATGGATGGATGGATGATGGTTAAATGGATGGATGGATGGATGGATGGATGGATGGATGGATGGATGGATGGATGGATGGAAGAGTAAAAAGTTATGGATAGATGGATGGATGGAAGAGTAAAAGGTTACGGATGGATGGATGGATGATGGTTAAATGATGGATGCATGGGTGGATGGATGGATGGATGGGTGGATGGATGGATGGATGATGGTTAAATGGATGGATGCATGGGTGGATGGATGGATGGATGGGTGGATGGATGGATGGATGATGGTTAAATGGATGGATGGATGGATGGATGGATGGATGGATGGATGGATGGATGGATGATGGTTAAATGGATGGATGGATGGGTGGATGGATGGATGATGGTTAAATGGATGGTTGGTGGATGGGTGGATGGATGATGGTTAAATGGATGGATGGATGGATGGATGGATGGATGGATGGATGGATGGATGGATGGATGGATGGATGGATGGATGTTTTTTGTGTTAAAAGGTCTGGACTACAGGCAGACCAGTTCAGCACCTGGACTCTGGAGGCCCAGATGCAGTTTGTGGTCTTGCTTATTTCAGCAAGACCTTCTCTGAAGAAGACATCTGGGTGGGAGCAGGAGGTCTAAAAACAAGGTGCGATGGTTACATGCTCACCCTGACTTCGATGAATTGTGTCGCCTCCAGAAAACGAACAAGTGGCAGTTTTGAGAAATGTTTTGTATAAAAGTCGAATCTAAACGTCAGAGAGACAGATCCTCTGCTCTCAGAGAGTGCTGCCTTCTGGGCGTCGACACAGAGAAGACTCACAATCATATTTTTTCCCAGTTGGAATGAACTCCAATTATCCGTCATCAGGCATATAAACCAGAACATGCACACAGACTTGTATGTAGTCTGGAGAGGAGCCAGGTCACTGTTTTCAACATTAGTCAGAAAATCACACAAAGACGATTTAAAAAATGTTCTGTAGTTTTTTTTAACCATAAAATAAAAACATTCTTTTTTTATACAACTAAGATATAACATTAAGATTAATCAACTTAAATGGTAAATGAACTGTATTTATACAACACCTTTCTATCCAACCAGGATGCTAAAAACTCTTTACACAACCTGTGCCCTCATTTACACATTTACACGTTCACACTGCGGTGAGTGGGCGGAATACTTCGAAGACCTCTTCAATCCTACCGACACGTCTTCCCATGAGGAAGCAGAGCCTGAGGACCCTGGGTTGGACTCTCCAATCTCTGGTACAGAGCTCACTGAGTTAGTTAAAAAGCTCCCCGGTGGCAGGCCGCCGGGGGTGTTTGAGATTCGCCTGGAGTTCCTTAAGATTCTGGATGTTGTGGGGTTGCACTGGTTGACGTGACTCTACAATATCGCGTGGACATCGGGGGCAGTTCCCCTGGATTGGCAGACCGGTATGGTGGTCCCCCTATTTAAAAAGGGGGACCACAGAGTGTGTTCCAACTATAGGGGGATCACACTTCTGAGCCTCCCTGGTAAGGTCTACTCAGGGGTCCTGGAGAGGAGGGTCCGTCGAATAGTCAAATCTCTGATTCAGGAAGAGCAGTGTGGTTTTCATCCTGGTCATGGAACAGTGGACCAGCTCTACACCCTCAGCAGGGTCCTGGAGGGTGCACGGGCATTTGCCCAACCAGTCTACATGTTTTTTGTGGACTTGGAGAAGGCGTTTGACCGTGTCCCTCGGGGACTCCTGTGGGGGGTATTCCGGAAGTAAGGGGTACCAGGCCCGTTGATACAGGCTGTTAGGTCCCTGTATGACCGGTCCAGAGCTTGGTCCGCATTGCCGGTAGTAAGTTGGACTCATTTGTGGTGAGAGTTGAACTCCACCAAGGTTGCCCTTTGTCACCGGTCCTGTTCATAACTTTTATGGACAGAATTTCTGGGAGCAACCAAGGTGTTCAGGGGATCCTTTTTGTGTATGATGTGGTCCTATTGGTTTCGTCAGATCCTGATCTCCAGCTCTCACTGGAGCAGTTCACAGTCGAGTGTGAAGCAGCCGGGATGAGGTTCAGTGCCTCCAAATCCAAGGCCATGGTCTTGAACCGGAAAAGGGTAGGGTGCCTTCTCTGGGTCGGGGAGGAGGTCCTGCCCCAAGTGGAGTGGTTTAAATATCTCAGGGTCTTGTTCACGAATGAGGGAAGAATAGAGCGGGAGATCGACAGGCGGATTGGTGCTGCATCTGCAGTGATACGGGCGCTGTACCGGTCTGACGTGGTGAAGCGGGAGCTGAGCCAGAAGGCGAAGCTCTCAATTTACCGGTCGGTCTATGTTCTTACCTTCACCTATGGTCATGAGCTTTGGGTCATGACCGAAAGAACAAGATCACAGATACAAGCGGCCAAAATGTGTTTCCTCTGCAGGGTGTCTGGGCTCTCCCTTAGTGAGAAGCTCAGTCATCCTGGAGGGATTCAGAGTAGAGCCGCTGCTCCTCCACGTTGAGAGGAGCCAGTTGAGGTGGTTCATCTGGTTAGGATGCCTCCTGGACGCCGCCCTGGTGAGGTGTTCTGGGCATGTCCCACTGGGAGGAGGCCCAGAGGAAGACCCAGGACACGTTGGAGGGACTATGTTTCTCAGCTGGCCTGGGAACACCTTGGGATTCCCCCAGAGGAGCTGGTCCAAGTGGCTGGGTAGAGGGAAGTCTGGGTCTCTCTGCTTAGGCTGCTGCCCCCGAGACCTGACCCCAGATAAGAGGAAGAAAGCGGACAGACGGACATTCACACAGCACTCTATATGTCTCCAAAAAGATAATCCAGGTACATTAATCTATAAAACACACCAGACACACAATCAGTGGCAGAGGGGGATCAGTGTCTCACCCAGGGACACTTTGAATGGTGGTGGAATCAAACCGCCAACTCTTGCTTAGAGGTATAACTCAAGCCACTGTCGCCCAATTAACTCAAACAATGCCAAAAAATTATTCAATCAATGAAGTTCATTATTAACAACATACTTCCCACGGTTGTTTTCAAATCTCTGGAGAAAATTTATCATTATTATTAATTTATGTGTTTTTTGTTACTCAACACGGATGGATGGATGGATGGATGGACGGACGGACGGAAGAATACAGATGGATAGATAGATAGATAGATAGATAGATAGATAGATAGATAGATAGATAGATAGATAGATAGATAGATAGATAGATAGATAGATAGAT
>NW_013952418.1:703442-706667 GCF_001266775.1 Austrofundulus limnaeus | reverse complement strand
TAGATAGATAGATAGATAGATAGATAGATAGATAGATAGATAGATAGATAGATAGATAGATAGATAGATAGATAGGCTATAATATATTAGCTGAATATCTGTGAACCTGGAATAAAGTCTCGTCTGTCTTCTCTCTGTCTCAGGTGTTATTTATTCATGGTCAGGGGTCACATGTTGGATCTTAGCTCCGCCCCCCTCTCTCCAGGTCACTCAGGTGTGTGGTCGGTCCAGCAGAGAAGCCCCGGTCTGGTCTGTCAGCGTGAGAATGAGACAAGAACAAATGTCTCATCACTCCAGAGTCTCCCAGAGTGCTTCAACCCCCACCCCGTCACTTCGGCTGCTTCCTGCTCCTCCACTCCCTTTTTTTTTCTCCTCTCCTCTTAYGTTCTTTAAATGAGCTCTCCAACTCCACTTCTTTCCCCACAATTCAATTTTACAGGCCCATTATCCTGGGCGTAATGTGGAGGTTAAATATATCGGGGCAGACATTATGTGGAAATAATTAGTGCTAATGAATAATGCACTCGTTCAGCCCATGAAGGATGGTTGTCAGGGTAATGGGCCTCCATGACAAATGAAATTAAAATATTTAAACACTGTTTCACCGCGTTACGAGGCCCTCGCACTTATTTTCAGGGCCGGCCTCAGAGACGTGACATTATCCATGAGTCGTTTGTCAGAAACAGACCCTCGGACAGATTTTAACAGCTGCTAACGCCGCAGATTATTCATTTGTTGCTCCAAACTTATTTCTGTTTTGATTATTTTTTGAGCTAACCGTTCATAAATCAAAACATTCAGTTCATTTGAATAACTTTTTATATTTTTCAAAATAAACCCGCTTCAGCTACTAGCTGAACATTTGATATCTCTAACTAGCCTTTATGCTACCTTTAGTTTACACATTAGTTAGCCTTCATAGCTTTAACTTTTGTCTGGTGTTGTACTACTTTAGCTAACCGTTTGCTACTTATAGTTAATAGATCAGATAGCATTTTGTCACTTTTAGCTATCATATAGCTACTTTTAACTCAAAGCCAGCCTTTTATTATTTTGAGCTTTTTGTTAGATTTTTGCTTTTGCATATTTACTATTTTATATAACCCAACGTTTTAGTTAAGCTTTTGCTTCTTTAAGCTATCCTTTTGCTACTGTTGGCTTGTGGCTGGCATTTTACAACTGTTAGATAATCTTTAGCTACATGCAGCTAGCATTTTGGTATATTTAGCTTCTAGATAGTCTTCATAATTTAAACTTTTGGCTGGTGTTTTACCAGTGAGTTAGTTTTTATTTTTATTTTTTTTAGCTATTATGCTACATTTATATCTCAGCTAGCATGTTGCTATTTTTGGCTATCATTTTGCTCCTTTTAACTTGAAGCCAGTGTTTTAACGATGGGATAAATCTTGTGCCAGCAGGAAYTGAATTTGAATTGCTCAGATTGAATCTGAACGTGCAGAATTTGAAATTGCATGCATTTGTATGAACATAATTTTCACTAAATTGAAAATGAATTTAATGATTTCAAACTGAATTTAAAGTTTTGAATTTGAATTGATTTGCTTTGAAACTATATTTTGGTTTATTAAGAATTTAGTTTGACTACTTTCACTTTCAGTTCCATAATTCAGATTTTTGTGTCACATCCTGGTCCTTGAGAAAGCCAGGCAGAGTAATCAAACACAGATCCACAGATTTATGTTTTACTTTGGTGAAGTTTCACTGCAATCCACTGTAAAAGTGACAAAAACAGTTATTTTATTACAGTGATTAATTTTACCTAAATGTAGAAAATGTTACATTTACATCACATCAGGGATATTGATCAGATGCTGCCGCTGACTGATCCAAATTGAATTTTTAATGGACCAAAATATAGTTTCAAAGCAAATTAATTCAATTTAATCAAATTTATTTTCAAACCAATGCATTCAGTTTCAAATTATGCACATACAGATTCAATCCGAGCTATTCAAATCCAGCAGGCACTAGATTTATCCCATACTACACTGTTTTGTGATTTCTGTTAGGCTTTTGCTTCTTTTAGCTAGCCTTTTGCTACTGTTGCCCTAAAGTTAGCATTTTGCTACTTTTAGATATGTTTTTGCTACACGAAGCTAGCCTTTTGGTCATTTTAGCTTCCAGTAAGCTTAGCTTTTCCTTGTTTTAGGTTTAAGCTATCATACTGCTACTTATAGCTTTTTGAAACCTTTAACTTTCAGTTAGTCCTTTGTTATTTTTACTCTTTAGTCAGTTCTTTGCTGCTTTAGCAAGTGTTTTGCTATATTTAGCTTTGTGCTCTTAGCTAAAGTTTTTCTACTGTATGCTAACCTTTTGCCATTTTTGTCTTTCGGCTACCTTTTTGGTATAGTTAGCTATTTGAAACATAACCTTTTTTTTTTAATTTTGGCATATTAGTGTAGAGGGGTGAAAAATAAGTTATTAGTAAATAAAAACAATAAGTAAGAAAATAGGCACCCCAACATACTTTTTATTTCTTTATCTTTGATTTCTCATGGTAATAAGTTCTTTAGTGTTATTTTAGTTAGTCCTATGCAATTCCACACACAACCGCTAGGGGCGCTGTCCGCATTGGTGGAGAAGATTGAGCACACAAGAGTAAACCTTCCAGTTAAATGTGAAAGGAAGCAACGTGTGTGAATCGTTTTTCTCATACCACAGGTCAGTAGAAATGTATTTTTATACATATATTTTAGTCCTCTTGTAGAGTCAAAAAGGTTCTTAAATTGAATGTCAACTAATGAGTCACATAGTTTGTTTTGTGATTGTTTTTGTTTACAAAAACGGGACTTGTTCTGAAGGCTAATTGGAGCTAATGCTAGCAGACTTATGTGTGTGAGCTAACTGAGAAGCTAGCTGAAGGACTGGAGTTCATTTGAACTTGTATTTTGCACTTTTTGAGAGTTTCCCCTTAAAAGACATTGTTCTGGTTTCTTTATATTTATTTTATTTTATGCTTCTTTATTTGTTTGAAAGCATGTTTGTTGAAAAACCAGATAAACCAAATGTTTAGGACGTACCGGTATGTGAAGCTGAGTACCGAGGCACAGTATTAAAGGAGCAGTGCGGTTTTTCTTTCAGTTCATATTAAGAGAATAGTTTATGTGAGATGTAAAATACTATTGTAAAATACTAATACTATGTAAAATACTATTGTTCTATTGCAACAATGGATATATATATATGCTTAAATGTTAAAATATA
>NW_013952418.1:696357-703358 GCF_001266775.1 Austrofundulus limnaeus | reverse complement strand
TATATATACACAGTGCAGATTTAAGATGGTAAAGCTATTAAAATAGTTAAAAGCCATTTTATATTTTTTTATCTTGATAGTTAAATACAAAATGTCTCAGAAAAGAGGACAAGGTATTAAATTTAAAACACTAACTACAAAATTAATATGGTTTAGAGGAGTAAAAGCTATTTGTGAATTAAATTCATAATGTAAAATGGAGCGTGTTAAGAGAATAATTGTTTGGTTTAAAGGAATATTGCAGCCATTTCTGATGTAAAGCAGCTGATGATTTTCTGCTAAAGCATGTGATACCTGAAGGATGTTGTATATGAAGTGTGTTTATAACACAACACAAGAATAAATCTTCCAGTTGAATGTGAAAGGAAGGGAAGCTCAACGTGTGTGTCTCGTTTTTCTCAAACCACAGAGTCACACGTTGAGGGAAGATCATTCTCTACATTACCCTCAGTCGTCCAAGGTTGCAGGGTAACGTTAGGCTTTTGTTTCTTTTAGTTAGCCCTTGGCAACACTTGGTTCTTAGCTAGCTTTACTTTATTTGTTAGCTTGTAGTCTGATCGCTTCTCTTGTTTTAGTTTTACCAGCGCAGCTTCAGTTCTTCAGCTAATTTAAGTTGTTGTTCAGCTCTCAGTATTCACACAGTGTTTTGGTTCAAATTCTGTTTTTGGATTGTTTCAGATGAGTGCGACCTTTTTAACTTAGCTAACGTTATCGTTAGTGCTCGGCGGTATACCGTTTTGTTACCGAATATCGGTTTTTATTTTTGTTATATGAATKTTTTGAATACTGGACATTCCGGTTTAAATAGAGGAACGTTTCGTCGCGGCCGCCAATGAACTGTTGTTTCCCGGGGGATATTTTTCCTTGCTGCACCGCTATGTGCGTTAGCAGCTAGTTGCAGCAGCAGGTGACGATTCCGCTGCTTATATTGACTGACGTTTAAAAAAACATCCTGTTTTCACCGTCGCTGAATGTAGTAAACACCTCTTCAGTGACGTGCACAGTTAGATTTAACACGGTTAGTTAATATGGAGACGTTATGCTGATGGAGACTTAACGTGSTTCTATTGTGAAAAGCCTGCAGGAAGTAGTTCGTAGTGGAGTTGGAATTGACTGGTGTGGAAGGTGAGTCATGATGATAAGCTTTAATAAATAACATAAAACAATAAACCCGATCATAATCTTTTCTTAACCCTCCTTCACGACTGGACCAAAATGCATGACTACTAGGGCTGTGTATTGGCAAGAATTTGGCGATACGATACATATCATGACAGAGGGGTCACGATACGATATATCCCGATATATTGCGATACTATAAGCAAGGCGATATGTTGCAATATATTGCAATTTTTTTGTCCAAAAATTCTATTAAATAAAAACCTCTTACAGGGGAAAAAAAATGAAAAACCAAAATTCATTGTCTCAGAAAATTCTAATATTACATAGACATACTTTTGATACATTTAGCTGTGTTCTGCTTTGTATGTGTTTTATTTTATTTGTTTCATATTTCTTATTTCATCCATGTTTTCAATTATTAGACTAAATTTGACAATAAATAGTTTGAAAATATATTTTTTGCAGCTTTTAGTTTTTAATATTAATTTACAATATGGTCACCCAACACTTAATAATAGCCTCTACCTCAAGCTGTGGAGGAGCCAAATGKCTGGCTCACTGCTGCCAACTAGTGGTCAGAGGCTGAACTACAACATAAAAATGAACGGCTGGCAGGAAAGTTGACGTTTTAAACCTTAATAGAAAATCGAAACAGGGCTTTAGAATATCGATACAGTATCGGGAAATGAAATATCACGATATTTCAGTGTATCGATATTTTCTTACACCCCTAATGACTACTGTCTGCAACCACCAGTCAGAGAAGAACAGACACAGAGGAGGAAACAGCGACACAGACAGAGGTACAATAAAAGAAAAAAAAAGGTCAATAAGCAGGGTTTGTACATTTTATTATCAGCTGAGCTGTGATGAAAAGAAAAATACCGTCAAATACCGTGAAACCAGTGAAAATGTTGAAAATACCGTGATATAAAATTTTGATCATATCGCCCAGCTCTAGTTATCGTTAACATTGTTAGCACGCTGCTGTTTTCCTCCTGAACACATCAGGACTTTCTTTGTGTAAAAGTTTTTTTTAAGAATACACAAATAGCAACAAATCTTTAGTAATCAAACCCACATTTTGGTGCCTCCATCATTGATCATTAGCTCATTAGAATAAGCTCATTAGCATTAGCTCATTAGCATTAGGAGTGACATTTCACCATATTTCATATCAACTTTTATCTTTACGTCTTTTCTAAAATCTTTTATTTTCTTATTTTATGGAGGGAACAAAACGTTGAATTGGTTTTATTTATGTTAAAAGAAAAGCTGATAAAATATTTTATATTTCTAAAATCTTTTCCTCTGTGACAGCTGCTGTCTTTTTGCTCGATCCTGAATTTTGCTCTTTTTTTTTAAACTGCTCCATCAAGCTATAATGGCCTCGTTCTGCAGCTGTAATGTGACAGTGAAGGATGTCGGCTCTAAATTGTCCCATTTACGGTTGTGCCCTTCCAGCCAGTCCTCCTCAGGTCGATACTGGGCTGAATTCTCTGCGACGGATAAATATTAACAGACTGACACCGTTTCATTAGACCTGATGGTCAGAAAACTAATAAACAAAGAAAAATAAAACACAAATTTTACAAGATCTGATGACCTCTGACAAGAACTTTTTTTAAAAATCATCTATTATATTTAAAGGTTCGGCTCATTCAGGCTGCAGCTGTGACTTTTCTTATTTTTGTAAATAAAATACTTTTAAATAATTTATTTACAAATATTTTCCCACACAGATGTCTGATCTTTTCAGTTGCTTCAAAAACGTTTTCTTTAAAATCTTTTCAGCTACTCTTGTTTTTAATTTTCCATGCTACTAGCTACTTTTCTGATCATTTTAGTTAGCCTAAATTTGACCTTTTAGCTGGCCATTTGCTGCTTTTACGTTGTAGCTGCAATTCTCCTACTTTTAGCTAATAAACTTTTAGCTTTTATATTTTAGTTTGTTACTATTATTCTTTTACTTTTATCTTTTTGCTGGCCTTTTGCTACTTTTAGCATGTAGCCACCTTGTTGCTACTTTTAGCTGTTGTATTTAGCTAGAATTTTTCTACTATTAGCTTGTAGCTACTAATCTGTTGCTTTTATGTTTTAGCTTTCCTTTCACTACTGTTAGCTTTTAGGTAGCCTTTTGCTATTTTTAGTTTATAACCACTATATTGCTACTTTTAGCTTTTAGATAGTCTTAATATTTTTTGTTTGTATACCATTCTACTATTTTTTTTAACTTTTGACCAGCCTTTTGCTACTTTTAGCTATTGTTTTTAGCTAGAATTTTTCTACTATTAGCTTGTAGCTATTATAATTGTTTTTTATGTTTTAGCTTTCCTTTCACTACTGTTAGCTTTTAGGTAGCCTTTTGCTACTTTTAGCTTTCTGTTAATTTTTTACTTTAGGCTACACTTTTTCTGCTTTAGTGTTTAGCTAGCCTTTTGCTAATTTTAGCTTTTAGTTTGCTTATTTCTATTCTTAGCATGTCTTATTTCAGCTTTTAGGTAAACTTTTGCTACTTTTAGCATTTAATTCATGTTTTGTCACATTTAGCGTCACTTTTGCTAATTTAGCTGTTAGCTACCCTTTGATACTTTAGCTTTGAATTAGCCTTTTGCTACTTTAAGCATTTAATTAGCATTGTTAACATGTGTTAGGGTTTTGTCAGAGTCCAGCTGTTGGAGCTGCGTGTCTCCCGTCTGTGTGGGTTGTAAAACAGACCCTCCTCTTCCTCCTCCTCTTCCTCGCCCCTCTGATTACGGCCCATGGATGCAACATGTAGCTGAGCGGCGCTCTGATCGCCTTGTGGCCGTCAGTGTTTGCGTATTTACTACCCCTGAATCACAGGAAACCCACAGAAACATATTCTGATCTTCCTCCTCCTCCTCTGCTCTGTTTTTACATTTTCTCTTTTATTCCTGCTTCTTCTTCTTTCATTGTCTTTTGGCCGAGGCCTCGATGGCGCTCGGTGCGTTCCCAGCTGCTTAATTAAAGCATGAATTATTCATTTGGACATTTCTTCGTCCATCTTTCTTCGTCGTTCACACGGTCGCTGCATCCGGCTCAAATCGTCCCGCCGTAATTCCCTTTTAACGTTTGTTATAATCAGTGTTTGTGGCATGCAACAGGGACATTGGCTCGGATCACAGGCTTTTACTGTAACTTCATGTTCGATGTGCGACTGGAAACGCTGCCGAACCCAATAATTAGTCGGGTTCTGCGAGTCAGAACTTCTCTTTGTGGTAATGATCTGCAAAGTGAGGAATTAAGAAGAGAACGACGTCAGATGAAGGTGAGGAAGATGAGTTATCGGATGAAGGCGAGGAAGATGAGTTACTTCTCTCTGCTGATGCTCGGAGCCTCTTTTATAATCCAACAGCTTCACGTCGTCCCCCAAAAACTGAACCCAGATCTAAAACTGAACCCAGACCAAAAACTGAACCCAGACCAAAAACTGAACCCAGACCAAAAACTTTCAGGATTTGAAACCATTTTAAGCCTGTTTCAGAGAAATTCAGATAAAATTGTGTCAGCAATCTGAGTGAAAACGTATAAGTTTTTTTTAGGGAATTCTGGAGAATTTTGTCTTTTTTTTTCCAGATCTGAGGTTAAAGTTTAAAACAATTTCCTCAGAAGTCTGAATTTTATCACTGGTTTCTCATAATTTTGACATTTTCTCACATTTCTGACCTTTTTTTCTCAAAATTATGACTCATCTCAGATTTCTGAGTTTTTTTGTCAGAATTTTGTGATTTAAATTTAAAATTCAGGAACATTTTATCTTAATCCTCAATCCATTTGATGGTTCAGGAGATATTATTTTACCAGGCAAGTCCCATTGAGATCTGAGATCTCTTTTTCAAGGGCGGCCTGGGCTAACATTTTGCTAACATTCAAACAGGATTGAGTTTTAATGAAGATCTAATGTAATTCGTTAGCTCTCAAAGCCAAATTTTAGTTAATTATTTTAAAATTAACAGCGTTAAAACCATTTTTTTTGCATTTAAGGTCAATTAAAGACAGATTATTATTATTTCATTATTTATTATTAGGGTTTTAAATTGTGTTTGTCTAAATATTAAGATGTTACCTGTACGAATAAAACCAATAAAAATGACTTCCCTTCTGTGTGTTTACTCTTTTTATTTGCACACACACTGAGGACCTTAACACCAGGATTCTCCTGCTGCGAGTAATAAATTGTGTTGAACATTGATAAACTAATGCAATTACCTGCAGGGCAAGCGAGTCAGCTAATTTAAAGATAGCAGGTTGTGTTTGCGGGCCGGGAGGCTCCGAATGGGACCCAAGGGTGAAGCACGGCGCCTTTATTACATTTGAGAGGTCAGGCCGGTAGCACTGTATTAGGATTGATCTTTTGATCCCTGCATGGAGGCCCTCCCCACCAACACACACACACACACGGTGCCACCCCATCTGGCTCTAAAAAAAACAGCTTATCCGGCGCGAAGGGTTAACTCTGCCAGGCAGGCGGCCTAATTGAGCGCCACACATCTCAGCGACGCAGCAGAAACAGGAACCCAGAGGGCCGTAACAAGCCGGGCGTGACTTATTCACGTAATAAACCCAGCAGATATCTAAATGAGCCGAGGGGAGGGAGGCCATTAGGCTGCACGGACCGAGGGTACATATTTGTATTTCTACAATTGCCCCATCATTTGCATACGTGGCCGAGCACCGACACTCTGGATGGAGGCTTGTACCCTGGAGGCTGGTGACATGACAAAACAACAACAACACCGTAAACAAGTCAGAGCTGCTTCTGGATGATCCAAAATAATATCATCCACCAGAGAAATTACCTTTTCCATGCAAAAAACAAGAAACGCTGAATGATTTTAAAATGTGTGTTTCTATGCAGCGGTGACGTTTGTGCGTTTGACCAATTGCACCAAACTGAAGAAGCGAAAAACAATGTGAATGCCCGAGGAATCGAACCTGCAACTTTCCACACACAAGCTGGCTGCCCTGCCTGTGCTTGTTCGGTTGAAAAGACTAAGTATTTTAAGATGAGCAGAACATCAGCTAAATCAAGCAAAAAGCCAGTTGAATCTCTAAAAGTAGCAAGAGGCTAGCTAAAAGATGAAATTAATAACAGGCTAGGTGAAAAACTAAATGTAGCAAAAGGTTGGCTAAAAATTGGGTGGGGGGGCATCTGAAAGGTAGAAGTAATAATAAGCCAAGTAAAGCTAAAGTGCTAAGAAGCTAGCTAAAATGTAAGCAACAGACTAGCTAAAAAAAAGAAGAATCGCAAAATGCTGCATAAATGTATCAAAAGGGTCATAAGAAACTAAAGCATAAGGCTAGCTAAAAGTATCAAACCCAAAGCTAAAAGTAACAAATGGTTAGCTAAAAATAGGAAGAGGCTAGCTAAAAATAAAAGGTAATAATAGATTACATAGAAACCTAAATAACAAAAGTTTGGCTAAAAAACAGAAGTAACCAAGGGCCCACTAAATGCCTAAGTGCTAAAAAGCTAGCTAAAATTTTAAATGAGCAAAATGTACGGGATAAATCTTGTACCAGCAGGAACTGAATTTGAATTGCTCACATTGAATGTGCATGATTTTAAATTGATGCATTTGTTTGAAAATAAATTTCACTAAATTGAAACTGAATTTAAATTATTGTATCTGAATTAATTTGCTTTGAAACTGTATTTTTGTTCATTAAAAACTCAGTTTAACTTTCAATTTCAGATCCAAAATACAAATTTTTGTGTCACATCCTGGTCCTTGAGAAAGCCAGGCAGAGTAATCAAACACAGATCCACAGATTTACGTTTCACTTTGGTGAAGGCTGTGTCCAAAACGACAGGCCGGGTCCTCCGGAGGACCCAGACTCCCCGGTCTCGGCAGGCC
>NW_013952418.1:689853-694933 GCF_001266775.1 Austrofundulus limnaeus | reverse complement strand
TGTCGAACACTCACTACTGTGCATGTGTGTCAAGGACAGAAAGGCAGATGTGGCAGTGGAAGGTGTCAAAGCAGTTTGGAGAGAAAAACAAAGTAAAGAACAAAAAAGAGAGAAAACGATTAATCAATTATTAAATTAGTCATAGATTATTTTAATAATCGATTAGTCGTCGATTAATCGACTAATCGTGGCAGCCCTAGTAGCAAAAGGCTAAAAGCTAAGTGTAGATGAGGCTAGCTTATTGCCGCAAACATGTTTTTATTCTTGTGTGAATCTAACCAAAGCTAACGTAAGAACTTATTCAAATAAAATCTAAATAAATGTTTTTTATATGAATGACATGGGGAAATGAAGACAAAACAGGCTGTTTTATACCAACATTTACAATTCAAAACTGTTTTTATTTAGTCTTTAACAGCCTAACAACAGTAGCTTCATCAGCTGTTTCACTGGGCATCACTTTAAGACGTAATTAAAGCTGTAAATCATGTGATTGTGTTAATTGTATTTCTGAACACAATAAAGTAAAATAAAGCGTGTGGTCTTGTTTATGATTACGTAACTGATCCATCAACATTTTATTCGTGGAGAGGATGTACAAACACTTCTAAATAATTCACAGATCAATAAAAGCTGAATGTTGCTGAACAACGAACTGCACCGTGAACCGGTTCTCTCTGAGCCGACCCAAACGTTCTGGACCAGTGACACCAGGTTATCAACAATCAGCAAAGTCCTGTGGCCAAAGGTCAAAGGTCAGCCTTTAATGTGACCTCTGACACATAATTAAATCGCCATCCTTAACCTCGGTTAAGGCCTGTCACAGAGCAGCCGATTACATTCTGCAAATCACTGTTAGGATCGATGGTGGCATAAAAAGACGAGGGGGCGGGGCCTAACACGTTCAGTAGGGTCAGTTTCTGTTTAATGAAGCCAAACTGTCCACTGATCAGGTTAGTTTACGGTTTAATTAGATAAAACACACTTATCTTTACAGAGGGAGCTGCAGAGGAACTACTGAAGAGACAGCTAAAATCCTTTGAACGTAGAAGTTCATGTAACTGATTATATATTTAAATATTTATTTATATTTATAAATACTGTATATATATACTGTATATATATAGAACACATGCAAATAAACATTTTGTCAAATGAAACATTAGATCTGCAGTGAGCTTCAGTTTTCATCTTCACCTGGACCCTTACCTGTCTGCTCGCGCTCCATTTTCCAGCCAACATCAACATGTTTTTCTTTTACATCATTATTTATTAAAGCAAATAAATGCTGCTTATTAAATCCAACTTAACCACTTAACATGTACTATTAATTTTACTAAATAAAAACTTTCCTCATGCGTTAGGACAGGGAGCTCTATTTCAACGAATTTTTGCTTCTTGTATTTTGTGCCCTTTTTTTGAGTAACCTGAACTTTATGATTAAAAGACACCATTTAAAAATGGAAACACATTAGTCTCACAATCTGAGCTTGCATGAACAAAATCAAAATGGCAACATTTTGATCCCAAGTCTGCCACCCTGCCTCAAGACAAGCAGAACGTTGGCTAAGTTTAACAAAATGCCTGTTAAAATTAAAAGTAGCAAGAGGCTAGCCGAAACTGGCAAAACATTAAAAACAGGCTAGGTGAAAACTAAATGTAGCAAAAGGCCGGCTGAATGATAGACGTACCAATAGGCCACTAAAACCTAAAGCACTAATAAGCTAGCTAAAAGTTTAAATGAGTGCTAGCTCTAAGTATCAACAGGCTAACTAAGTGTAAGAGTAGCAAAAAGGGTGGGTAGAGCTGGAAAATGCTACATAAAAATATTAAAAGGGTCATTAGAAACTAAAGCAAACGTATCAAAAGCTAAAAGTATCAAATGACTAAAGGATAAAAGTAGCTAAGAGGTGAATTATTAACAAGCTAACTAAACGTTTGAAGTGGCCAAATGATGGCTCAATGAAGCAAATAGATAATAAGAAACTAATGCAGAAGGCTAGCTAAAAGATTTTAAAAGCAAGCTAAAAGTGTCAAATGGCTAGCTAAATGTTTCTAATAGCAAAAGGTTAGCAAAATATTTTAATGATTGAAATGCTAGCTCAAAGTGGCAAAAGGCTAGATCAGGGGTGCCCAAACATTTTCCCCGAGGGGGCCAAAATGAAAATCTATCCATGGCTGCGGGCCAAATGCAGTTATATAATACATGAAATACAAATACTTTTTAAAGTAAAGTCCTTTATTTTTAACGATTAAGCTGTGCAATGGTCCTCTTTAGTTTTAGTCTGTGCACTTGGAGAAATTCTGCTATATGCTCAAGTAGCAAAGGCTCATGGGACATACCATAAATTGATAAAATATGAGTTTTGTGGCCTTATGAAGTGTGCAAATCTACATGCGGGTTTGAATCTGATCTAAATATTTCTTGTTGTCGTTTCATGTTTCATGTTTAATCTTATTAAATCAAAGATAAAGTCAGCACCATGACTGAAAACTACCTTCACTACAGCCCTTTTATAGTCATTTGACCAATGGAAATACTGTGTTTCTATAGGATAACAGGTTACAACCTTGTAACTTTGGCAACTGTTGGTGGGCCAAATCAAATGGCTTGGCGGGCCAAATTTGGCCCGCGGGCCCCACTTTGGACTCCTCTGGGCTAGATAAAGCAAAAGGTTAAAAATAAGGTTATCAAAAACTAAAGAAGTGAAAGCTTATTAAAGCAAAAAACAAACTAAAAGGATCAAAAATGAAGTCTCGGCTGATTAGAAACCAGATTTGAGCGCACACAAGCTCAAAGCTTGAATCTTGTGCAAATGTTGTGCACTCTAATCTTGTGCACTTGAATCTTGTTGTGCACTCAAATCTTGCTGAACACTAATCTTGTATGTTTGAATTGTGAGACTAATTTATCTCCATAATTTAAGGTCTTTTGGCCACAGGACACTCATTTCCTCACAGACTGAGTGATGAAAGGATTTCAGCAGAAACGAGTGCAGCTGACTCCAACACACCTGTCGGACTGAGCTCACCGAAAATTAATCTGTCCCCAAACTGAAGTAATCTAGAATAACTGTGGCTGATGATGATGATTTAGGGCCTGCTGGTTTTTGCTCCAAACTGTGCCTTGCTTTGTGGCGCGGGGCGGGGCGGGGTGAGTTGGGGAGGTTGGGACTCTGTGTTGTTTAAAGGGTTGTCGGGGTATAAATACTAAATTAATCATGCTTTGGCTCAACTTGCTACAGACTGAAAGTGAAATTTGCTTATGGAGGCCCGTGATCACATCAAATATTAATGGCTTCGTGGAGAGATGGCATCGCAGTGACGGGGGCAAAGCCTGTTTTTATTTCTTTGTGGGGGGATCCATTGTTTATTTCTGGTCAAACATTCCCTTTAAATCGTCTTAAACTGATGAATGTCAATAAAATAATGCATCAGGGTGAGTTTTGTATAGGAGTAATATATGAAGTTGTGTTTTTGTGTTCTGAGGACTCAGCGATGACATTTAAATCAATCAGAATCAGTTTAGAATAAAGTGTTTAATGTTTCTGTTTCATGTCCGTTTGACCGACTTCTTGACGCCTCGGGGGGCTTCGAAAGGAAAACTGATAAACAACAAATCTCAGAGAAAACAAACAGGAGAACTTTGAAAATCCACTTTTACTGCAGCAAAACAGAAGATGAAACACAAAAACAGGAAGATTAGTGAAAACATGGCAGTCTGAAGGAATGCATATCACCCACGACTATGTCAGAGTTTCAGATCTGTTAGCATGGACCAATAATAAAAACCTCACCAGGACCCAGCTCTGTTGTTCAATTTCAGTACAAGGAAATTTATTTACTCTAAATAATTTTACGTGGCCTTTATACGATTTACGGTGATTTATTTTATGTGTCGTAGCTCTTCTACTATCTACAGTCAATGGTGCGCACAGCTAACCAAATCATTAGCTTTGCTAACTCATAATCTGCAGGCACCGCTTCAATTTTTATTTATTTTTTTTGTCAAAACAACCAGCTTTTTCTGTCGGACAAATGGTTTACTCTCAAAGTGCCACTAATTGACATTTTTAGACACTCAAAGCTAAAAACTGGTATAGCAGTAGCCAAGAACAAGCTTCGACAAAGTCTGAATCCTAAATAAAAGTTGAAGATGGCCGCCAGAGCTAATTTGAAACTGTAATAAATCAACCATCTTATTTACATCTTGGGCTGAAATTTGGTGTGGTGGTCACTGAGAAGGACCCTCACCACATACTGAAGCCGAATCAAAAATCCAAGATGGCTGCCGCAGCTAAAATGTAAATTTGACCATAATTCAGCCATTTTTGGACATATTAGGATTAAATTTGGTGTGGTGGTCGCTGAGCTTAAACCTCACATTGAATCAAAATAAAAAAAAATCAAGATGGTTGCCATAGCTAAAAAGAATCGACCATAACTCAGCCATTTGTAGCCATATTGAGGTGAAATTTGGTTGGCAATCTCCAACAAACGATAAACTCAAATCTTGATTTAAATAGGGCATGGGCTGCCCTTTCATTGTTTCTCCAGGAACTATTCTAGTTTATCTTTTTTAACAATATTTTACGAGCTAACATAGCACCAAAATGTATCTATAAAATTCAGTTATAACTGTTTTTGTTCAGGTTAAGGCAGATTAGCTGTGSCAGCCATCTTGAATTGTCTGAAATTATAGATGTACACAGAGTCAGTGTTGTATAAAGTACCACAAAGTGACACTTGAGTAAAACTACAAGTATCTTACCAGAAAATTACTTTGGCAAAAGTTAAAGTCTCCGTTAGGAATATTACCTGAGTAAAAGTCTTAAAGTATCTGATATTTTTTGTAGTTAAGTATTAAAAGTCAAAGTGCTGATTTAAAAAGAGCAGTTAGATTTTCTGTAAGGACATTTATTAGGAGGTGACCTCCCCAAAAACTGCAGAAATGACTGTTGTATTAAAAGAATGAATGGATGTTAAATTTAGGATGTACTAGTCCAGCTGTTTCAGTTTATATACATATATCAAGGCTGCACAAAGCTTTTCCCCAAAATGAAAATCTATCTGAGGGCTG
>NW_013952418.1:682897-689661 GCF_001266775.1 Austrofundulus limnaeus | reverse complement strand
GTAAAGTACAGATACTCAAAAACCCTAAAGTACAGTAACAAAGTATTTGTACTTAGTTACTTTACAACTCTGCACAGAGTGATCCTTTTCTGTGAGTTTTATTAAAGTCTGTTTTGTGATTCATGTGAAACGAATGAACACACATCATCTGCCTTCAGTCTCAAAACTTCCTGTCRTTTGTCTCTTTGACACAAATCAGAATGTAAGGATTTCTGTAATTGATGGCACAGACGCCGTAAACTTGTTATCCCATATTTTCACAGCTCGTGCTGAGAACAAGATTTTTTTCCCCCACACTGGGACCCAAAGGGGGGGCCGAGCTCTGAGGTTTCTGCCTGCTGGTCCCAAGTTTAACCGAGGCTGGCCTCCGACAGAACCCCACATCGTTACTCTCCATCACACAAACTAAACAGCAATAATTGGTGCCACGTGACGGTTTAAACCTCCAGGGTTTTGCCACGACTTCAGCTCCCTGTCCAACCAGAATCCGGCCGTGCTTTGGGTTTTGGCGGCACCGCGGTGGGTAAATGAGGCGGCAGGAGGRGGCATTTAACACCCCGGCACCACCGCTGGCAGACAAAGAGATGAGGGGAAGTATTTTTGGTGTGGCTCATAGGTTGAAGTGATGAACAACAGATATTTTTACACAAGCAAATCTGATTCCTCACAATTATCTCTGTGAGTGTGACAGGCGCCGGGAGGGGGGCCCACAAACCACCAACCGCTGGTCACTGATTGGGTTATTTGTTCTGCCTTRTTTGAGGCCCCTCTGATCTCTGAAAGTGGAATACCAATATCCCTTTCTTCTTTCAGCCAAAATGTACAAACAAAAATGTATTTGTATGTTAGCAAAATATCTAATGAACTATACTATAGGGTTCATTTTGTTAAAATGCTCAAAGTATCGGAGCAACTTTTAGTCTGATTCAAGATGGCCGCCACGCTTAGTCAATCTTAGCAGTTACAAATATMTGTTACTTCTCTCTATAAACAATGCTACTGGTTTTATGTTTCAAAAATATTAAACTTTCTCTTCAAAAGAGAAGATTATTTTTTTATTTTAAGATTATTATTGTTAGAAATTTTTTTTGAAAAAAGGAGCAGATGTTAAGATTTTTTTTATTTCTGCTACCTTTCATTTTATTTATGATTTGTATTATTTGTTGTATGTATAGTATTTTTTAATGAAAATGAATAAAATTTACTAAACAACAAATAAAATCAGGTTACTGACATCATTTATAGCAGAGGGGCCCAAAGTGGRGCCAGCCGTGCCATTTGATTTGGTCCACYAGTRGTTAGTTACTAGATTGTAATTATGTTAAGATTAAACATAAAATACAAGTAACTACAAGAGACATTTAGATTATATTTAAGTTCATGTCTGCATACTTTATAAAACCCCATATACTCAAATTTTAAATTATGAAAAGTCCCATGAGCCTTTGCTGCCTGAGCACACGTTGAATTTTCTCAAAGGTCATGGGCTGAAAAAAAAAAACACAAGAATGTGGGCAACCACACTGGCTGCTAGCTTAATCATATAAAAAAAAACTTTACTTAAGAAATATTTGCATTTCTTATATTATTGCATTTGGCCCGCTGCCCTCAGATTGATTTTAATTTTGTCCTCCTCAGGGAACATGTTTGGGCCCCCCCTGATTTATAGCATCTGATGCTATTTTTAGCTAGCCTCTGCTACTTCTAGCTATGCTACAATTGTATGATTTTATTTTTAATGTGTTTTTTGCACTTTTAATGTATTGCTACTTCTAGCATTATTTCTTATAAATCTTTTTCAGCTAACTTTGCTATCAGCTTTAAATTATCATTTTTGTACATTTAGCTTTTCACTACTTTAAAGTTTAGCTAGACTTTTGGTATTTTTAGAAACCATCCTGCTACTGTTAGCTGCTAGGTATCATGCTTTTAGCTATTAGCTGGTTAGTCTATTTTTTGGGGGTTTAGCTATTTGCTACTTAGCACTCTGCTACTTTTAGCAGCTTGGTATGTTTTTAGCTATTAGCTCATTAGTCTCTTCTTTGGGGTTCTATTTGCTACATCTAGCTAGCATACTGTTACTTTTAGATTGTAGCTAGCTGTCATTTCATTTTCCTTCTTTTAGCTTCTAGCTATTCTTTTGCTACTCCAAGGGAGACTTTTGCTACTCTTAGCTTTGAGTTAACATTTAACTGCTTTTAGTTAGCACTTCGCYACTTTAATTTAATGTTTCTCTTCCACTCTTTGAACTAAAAGACAAAAGATTCAGCTACGTTCAGCTTCTAATCCAGGCATCGTGTTATTTTTAGCTATTAGCTGGTTATTCACTTCTTTCGTGTTCTAGGTTTTTGCTATTTTYAGCTAGCCTTTTGTTAATCTGTTTTWGATTCTAGCCATTTCAGTTTTAGTCTAGTCTTCTCCTTCCTTTAGCTGCTAGCTTGCTACTCCTAGCCATGTTTTTAGCCAACATTTCACTGGTTTTAGCTAACACATTGCTACTATTAGCTTTTAACTAGCATTTGATCTACTGCTTGGACAAAAACAGAAAAGATCAACAGAAAATGAGAGTTTGTAGAAAAATAATTTGTATTACAGATTGACAGGAGTATAAAAACATATAAAGTTAAAAGATAATTTCAAATTTAAAAGCCTTGATGTCGACGCTGAAGCCAGAGGATCTGAAACAGAAAAACATAATCAGATGATCTGAAAAACATAAATTTGTTGGGAAAATGTTTTATTTTCTTACCGTAAGTGATTGATTTACCTTACCTCAGTGAAAAATAGAGTATAGAGGAATTTTTAGGAATTAGCTCTTTAGGGGAACAGGAAGATTTTTTTGTTTTTTGAAATGGTCTTTTCTGCTTTTTTCAAACAAGCTCGTTTTTTTTTTCTTTTCTTTTTTTCAAAACTGCCACAGTTTTTTTTTCATTTTGTACTTTTTTTGTTTGTTGTTGGCAGGATGTTTTAAGACCATTTCAATTCTTTATTTTTTGTACAATTTAATTACAACAGTGGGTTTTTTTTAAACAGAGTTAAACAAAATCAGCTTTTACATCTTCATACAAACTGTTTGCATTCTGAGAACAAAAAAAACCTAATTCTACATTAAGAGCATTAAAAACTCCTGCATCTGGTTTACAGATTAAAATGAAACTAAAGTTCTTCTACGAGTTACGTTTGTTAGACGAAGAGGAAAAGAACCAAAAACAAAGTCAAGCCAAAGCAAAACAAAGTGTCTCATTTGATCCTAAATGAGCATCAGATTGTTAGAAAGCAGCTGGGTCGTCGTTGTCGCACCGGGCTTCATCGGCGCCAGGAGCGAGGCTCGTTGTCGTCGTCTTCCTCGTCGTCGTCCTGCAGCAGGGCGTCGTCGCTCTGAGACTCCTCTGGGTACTGAGTGAAGAAAAAATAACTCAGGTTATWACTGAAATAATGTAAAAACAACTTTGACTGCGTCAGTTTAAAACAGATGTCAGCAGGAAGTGAAGGATGAGAGACCAGGAAATGAAATGTTTTAATCTGTTATGTGTGATGGCGCCCTCTGGTGGCTGACACAGAAAACTGTTCACATCGAGATGTGAAGAAAAACAAAATAAAAGAAATTGTAGATGAATGTTCTGTAAAATAAACTAGAAAAATTACTCTTAGTTTTAATTTAACCAGACAGACAGATTCTACAAACCTGCTGAGGTCAATTATTTCACTGAAATCAGCGAAGAAAAGTGAACTTTCAATACTAGTCCAAATATTTATAGAGGAAGAAGAGACAGGACGGACGGATACACGAGACAGAGAATTAAAAAGACAAAACGGACACGAGGAGACTCAAAAGACGTATAAGACAAAACTGAACCATGAAAGGRAAAAAAAGACACAAATAACAGACAAAAATGCACCAACAAAAATATGGGATTAATAWCAGATCAAAGAGCACATGAAAAGACAAAAAAAGAATAAAAACACTATAAAAAAGGACACTTGTAGAAGACATGGACACACAGGGAGACCCAAACAGAGGACAAACACTAAAGCAGATTTTAAAAAGCACAAAGTTTTTGAATTATTTAAAGAAAAAAGTAAATAAAATTTAAGATTTCAAAGTGCAAAAAGTTACAAAAAACAAAAGTCACTGCTGTAATGTTCCAAACGAGCTGAACGTTTTGATGCCTGAGTGGCTGAATGTAGCTACAAACAAACAAACAAACAAACAAACAAACAAACCTCTTCCTCCGGCGGCTCCTCCTCCTCCTGGTCTGCGGTGCTGACGGTCGGAGCTGGTTTGTGCCAGGCCAGACGTAAAGTCTGGTTGTTCAGTCTGACTCCATGGAGAGCCGCCTACAGGTGAGACAGAGACAGGTGAGACAAACAGACACAGGTGAGACAGGCGAGACAAACAGACACAGGTGAGACAGGCGAGACAAACAGACACAGGTGAGACAGGTGAGACAGGCGAGACAAACAGAGACAGGTGAGACAAACAGAGACAGGCGAGACAAACAGAGACAGGTGAGACAAACAGAGACAGGCGAGACAAACAGAGACAGGTGAGACAAACAGAGACAGGCGAGACAAACAGAGACAGGTGAGACAAACAGAGACAGGCGAGACAAACAGAGACAGGTGAGACAAACAGAGACAGGTGAGACAAACAGAGACAGGTGTTTTCAAATAAAAAGTCAACCTCACCAGCTCTGCCTCGGCTCTGGTCTTATACGTGACGACAGCCGACAGGTTGGTTTCATCCATCTGGCAGTCTTCAATCTCTCCGAATTGCTTCAAATTAATAAAAATAAAAATAATATAACTATATCTGTGTCTGTTAGCAAAATATTCCATGTTTTTTTGTTTGTTTGTTTCTGCACCTGTAGCTGTGCACCGTTAAGAGTTTCTGCTTTAACACAATATTAAAACTTTATATTTAGTTTTTCAGTTTTAACACAATAAATAAAAAACCTTTTTAAATATTTAGTGTTTGTTCTTTAACAAATCAAAACCTTTCAGTTTTTCTGCAGTTCTTCTGCAGTTTGATGCAGACTTACAGCGAAGTGCGGCAGCAGGTCCACGCGGTCCGCATCYGTGAAGCCACAGATCTCCAGCGCTCGAGGTCGATGGTCGACGACGGCGTAAAGCGGCGCGCCCCTCCCCCTCCCCCTGGACCMCCGGGTCCGGACGGCGCCGCGGCCTCGACCGTGGACTCCCCGGCCTCGTCCCGGCAAAAGGAGCCCTCGTTTGGCCGCCTGTGGAGRACAAGCCAGACTGTGTGAACGGGAGCGCCCCCTGGTGGCAGAAGAGCCGGCTGCAGGTCTAACTCAGTACCTCGATCTGGAGCTTGGTGTACTTGATCTTCAACAGAGCGGTGTCCTCTCCGGCCTGAGTCTTCTGGTACAGGTCCAGCTCTGTGTCCAGCAGTTCTTTCTGCGCCTGTGGGGCCAAAACATTAATAAAAGTTGGAGTTTTTTTTTTTTTTTTTTTTTTTCAAAAATCAACATTAAAACAACTTTAAAAAATAGTAGCTGAACATAAGCCTCTCAGTTTTCTGAGTCTGAGTCAGACCAACGGGTCAGGTGAGCTTAACCCACCTGGGCTTTGTTCTTGATGGTTCGTATCGGGGTGATGCCGCTGGACAGAGCCTTTATCTCCTCCTGCAGTTTGGTGATGCTCTTCGTCAACGTGCTCAGAGTCTCCATGATGGTGGTTTTATCTTCTGCCTTCATCACTTTGCTCTTCTCCAGCTTGGAGATCAGGAGCTGCAGAAAAAACATTTCATCTCACCAGGTTTTTACCAAAATACAAACCTGCAACATCAGTTCTTTCATGTCCACGATGTCATAAAGGGACAGATTGGACATATGGAGACAAAACATCCAACATCCACAAGTTTCTGTTGGACTAATTGAGTCTCTTCTGATCAGTTTGAGTGTCAGACATTAAAACAGTCCAAGTTCTCCTCAACTAAAGAACCTGGATTCAAACTTCTTCTCAGAGACTCTTAGAGACTCTTCTCACCTTCTGCGTCTCGATGTGCTTCTCCAGTATTTCCTGCTTCTTCCTCCTCACGTCCTGCTGAAGCTTCAGAGCTTCCTGTCAGAGAAAACCCACAGGAGACGATCAGAAACTAAAACCCTCCYGCTCGCCGCCTCCTCCCAATCCGAGCCTCACCATTTTCTTCTTCAGACCTCCCTCTGAGCTCCTCTGGACCGACTTCAGAGCCGCGGGGTAGTAAACGGTCTTGGTGAGGCCCGTGGACGTGGAAAACACCTGCGACTGGCGAGGGGAGGACGTTACAGACGTTTGCACGATTTAAAAACAACATTGTGTTTTACCTGAACAAAAATAAACTTTTACCTTTTCAACAGAAGCGGCAGGTTTGGCAGAAAAACCTAAACGATCTTTCACCGACACCTTGGAGGAGCTCTGAAGGGCAGGAAAACTAAACGGTTATGAACATCCCGTGAGGATTTTCACAGGTAAATACCACGAGAGCGTCCGCACGTACCTGAGAGGCTCCGCTGGAATCTTGGGGGGCGTCGGAGTTCGACGGCATCAGGGGTCCGAGGCGATCCTTCACAGACTGCTTCAGAGACGTGGCTGAAGGCTGGACGACGACAGGAAGTGAAACAAGTTAAAAAGTCTGATCTCCAGGTTTCTCATGGACACGAGTAAAGCTGAAGCTGACACACACCTGGTGCTCAGGTGACACGTGTGTGTGTGTGTGTGTGTGTGTGTGTGTGTGTGTGTGTGTGTGTGTGTGTGTGTGTGTG
>NW_013952418.1:678849-681921 GCF_001266775.1 Austrofundulus limnaeus | reverse complement strand
TTTTTTAGTGGACTTAAAGTCAATGGAACATAATCTGTTTGAAGTTAGTCAAACAACAAATAGCAAATACTTTCTATACCAAATTTTACGTGTAATCAGTTTTTTTGTACTTATTATTTAAATGTTATTTTATTTGTTTTTGATGCTCTTAGTTTGAAATTTAGCTGCTGAAGATGCTACATGCTACACACAGTGCCTGACAAGAAGTTCTACACTTCATTTTTTTAGTGGACTTAAAGTCAATGGAACATAATTTAGTGGAAGCTAATGGGTTTCCAAAGTTAGCAAAAAAGCTAATCTGCTAAATGAGTAGCTAGTTCTGCTGAGCAGATTAGCAGAACTGAGCCCACCTCTGATTTTTACAATTATTATAGTAGAACAGATTGAATTACAGTAAAGTTAGTTATTTTATCATTATTTTGTTATTTTGTAATGTTCTCGGGCTAAAGAACAAAATTAATTAATACCGCAGCTTCAGAAAACTATTGAAGTTAATTTTCTTTATGTTAATGATTCTACCTGTCTCTGGATGTCCCACCTGTCCCTACACATCCTGTCAGTCCCCACCATGTCCCTGCTTTGTCCAGTCTGTCCCTTCATGTCCCCACAAATACATTTAACCTCTGTTAAACCTTTGATTTGTTTTTAATTCTAGTTCTAATAAATTGCTACTGATTCTCACAGGAAGTTTCTGACTTTAAAAACTCCAGATTTCTGTTTCTCCAGATTTAAACCAAATAAAACTGCTTTTGATTATTTCAGCTCCATTCAGAGCTGATCAACACACACACACACACACACGCGCGCAACCCTGGAGCTGACCTGCAGGTTGACAATGGTGCCGAACTTGCTGAAATGTTCGTTGAGCCTGCTGATGTTGTTGAGCTCGGGGGGAATCTGCCGAACCAGCAGCTTTGCGTTGGGAGAGAACTGAGGTCTTCTGTGGAAGCCCGGTTGGTTCTGCTTGTTGAAACTGGGCCTGAACAGAGACACGAGACACGGTCAGGTGTGACCAACAACATGTTTCTGACCAGAGTTGTAAAGTAACTAAGTACAAATACTTTCTTACTGTACTTAAGTAGAATTTTTGGGTATCTGTACTTTACTTGAGTAATTATTTTTCAGCCTACTTTTTACTTCTTACATTTTTAAAAAAAGTCAAGAAGTTTAAAGTTACTTTTATTTCATTTTTGCTTTTCATTGCAGCTTGTTATAATAAAAAATAAAAACTATCCATATAAACTGAGCCTCCTAGATAGAGTGAATTTAACTGTGGTTGAATGAGAAGTATAAATATATAAAACTCTGATAGTGTATTAGTTTGTACACAAACAAATCATGTCACACTCCAGCAGGACAGAATCATTCAAATAAAAGGACTGTACTTAAGAAGTATTTGTATTTCATGAATTATATTATTACATTTGGCCGCAGCCCTCAGATAGATTTTCATTTTGGGGAAAAGCTTTGTGCAGCCTTGATATATGTATATAAACTGAAACAGCTGGACTAGTGCATCCTAAATTTAACATCCATTCATTCTTTTAATACAACGGTCATTTCTGCAGTTTTTGGGGAGGTCACCTCCTAATAAATGTCCTTACAGAAAATCTAACTGCTCATTTTAAATCGTTACTATGACTTTTAATACTTAAGTACAAAAAATATCAGATTCTTTAAGACTTTTACTCAAGTAATATTCCAAAAGGAGACTTTAACTTTTAACAAAGTAATTTTTTGGTAAGATACTTGTAGTTTTATTCAAGTATCACTTTATGGTACTTTATACAACACTGACTCTGACAGGCTTGTCAGTTTGTCCTGAACTCACTTGTCGAACCACGGTTTCTTTAAGGGCAGGCCGCCCTCGTGGAGACCGGCCGGCCTCTTCCTGTGCTCGGACTCCATGACGATCCTCATGCTGTTGTTGGGAATCTTGTCTGGAGAAAAACACAAAGCATTAAAAATGACATTTCAGGAGCGGMGAACAAAGATCCAGGCTGACGGCGGCACCTCTCTGCGGCTGGTCCACCTCGCCCATGGTGAGGCCRATTAGGTTGGGTCTCTGGGCGTTGACCCGGTGGCGGTAAACGGGCCTGGATGTGTTGGTGATGCTGGGAGCCTCCGGGTTGTAGACGTCTGTRTCGTAGCGGTCTGAAGAGCAGAGGTCACAGCGTGGATCAGTGTAATAACTGCTTTATAAACGCCTCGTTTTAAAGGATAAATTCAGTCTATTATTACCGGGAGTGAAGAGCGGCGCAGGAGCCTGGGGAAGCGACGAGCGAATCCCCGAGGTGACGATGGTGGGAACGGCGCTGGGGATGGAGTTGGGAGGAGCGTCCATGCCGGCGGGCTGCAGCGGAGGAAGAGGAGGAGGAGGACCTGCCTCACAGAAATGACAAATATGAGATATATAMCTCCTTTTATCATGCTCTTCTCTTTAAAACTGATGTGGCAGTTTATGTTCAAAATTAGGGCTGGGTGGTATGACCTGAAAATTCATATCAGGGGATCGGGACCGCATTGATTTTGAATAAGATGCAATACACTTTCTCACCACTAGTAGCGGTAGTGCACCACTCAGATGTTTAACAACTTTTTTAATACGTAGAAGAAGAACTTTAGATACCAGAACTTTAGATAGCTGCCGAGAATGGAAACATATTTTAAAAAATGAAAAGTAGAAGCAAAAATGAAGGCAACCCGTCAAAAAAGGCCAAAGTTTGTCACTAATATGAAGAGCAGCTTCTGGTTCTACCATACAATATTTTAAAAGTTCAAAACTTTATCAAATACAGTTGCAGATACAGCTATATTTTCATTTGCACTTTATCAAATTATTTTTTGTAGTTTATTTTTAAACATTTTTAATGTATTTTAAAGAAACTTTGAACTTGTCAAACAGCTGTTGTTGCTGTTATTGTTTGTCACTAATATGAACAGCAGCTTCTGGTTCTACCATGCAAAAGTTAAAAAAGGCTAGATTTTTATTTGTACTTTATCAAATTTATTTTTACAGGTTTATTTAACTTGAAACATTACATTTTTAAAAGTATTGTCACAATTTTATTT
>NW_013952418.1:657925-677884 GCF_001266775.1 Austrofundulus limnaeus | reverse complement strand
CTTATCAACACAGACTGGCTTCATTCACTTCCTCCACTGCTGTATGCTAAAATAACTAGCAGACACTGCGCAGAACGTCGACGTCATTCAAAGCTCCTCCTTCTGTTTGCTGATTGGCCCAAGTAAAATAAACTACAAGCAGACACTGCGCAGAACATCAACATTCTGTTCTCTGATTGGCCCGGCTAAAAGTCTGCCAGTGAAATGCATCTCAATGGGAGAAGTCCCAGACGGAGCAGTGAAGGGAAACTAGAATTGAGCGGAGCTACGTAGGAAGGCAAGGGCCAGGCTAGTTATGGGCAGGTTAAAATAAAAATGTTTGACATAATTACATCTTGTGATTATTTGACATAAGTTTTACTTTTATACTGTAAGTGTATTTAATTTAGTTATAATGTAAATACAATACAAATTAAACCAAGATTTAGAATAATTATCATTTTGATCCATACACTGGTAATATCTGACTGGGCCTCGTGCCACTTTATGTTCAATAAATTGGGCCCCGAGGTCAAAAAGGTTAAGAACCCATGGTCTACTGCATATACCGCGCAGCCCTAATTTGAAATCTATTTTTATATTAGATTAAGTAATTTTTGAGGAGGGGGCGGGGCCTCATTGGTGGGCCGGACAGAAGTCACACACGGGCCAAATGTGGTTGAATATGGACAGAATATGTTGCTTTCAACAGCTAGTTATAAAATAAAGGCTCATTCATGCAGAGGGTTAAAGAACTAAAGTTTTTACAAAATGCTAATTGTTGCCTAAAAACACAATTTCTGAACATTAAAAAAGGAATGAAAACACGCCGGACCAAAGAGTCAGCGGTTAAACAAAGCTCCTACCTGCGACAGGTGGCAGGCTGGGTGGGAGGGCGCCTGGAGGGGGCACAGGGGGCCGAAGGTTGACGGGAGGCGGGTTCATGAGAGGAGGAGGAGGAGGGGGGAGTCCCGGAGGCGGAGGGTCCACGCCTGGGATGGGCGGAGGCTGGAAAGGCAGCATGTTGGGCAGGTTGACRTCCTCCACGACGACCGGGTCGCTGCCGTGGTCGAAGGGACACATGTCCCCCCGCATGCAGAAACCCTTCTCTGTTGAGGACACGCGTGTCAAACAACACAAACAGCTTTAAAAAGTCAAAACCCATCAGCTCCTCTTACCGTCGTAGTCGCGGCATCTCTTCCTGGGCTGGGGGGGCGGCCCCCGGCTGAAGAGGACCCGGTCCACGGGGGGCTCGGGACGGAAGTCGGACCAGCTCTCGTTGGTGCTGCTGCTGTGATGGAGGGTGGGGGCGATGACGGTGATGGTGCTGCTGAGCGTCGGCAYGGGGAAGTGCGAGGTGGCAGCGGAGGAAACCAGGGCGGCGGGGGCGTAGACGTCGCCGCTCCCCGACCGGTCGGCTCGCTCGTGGTCGTACTTCGGCTTTCCTGCATCCCGGTCTGTGAGGAAAACACATCAAACTGAGCCGAACATCTTTAAAGSGATCCATGATCAGCTGTAACATTTAACKTTTTCTGATAAACATTTATTTTAACTGTAAAATAAAGACTGTAAAATACTGTAGGCTGTTTAGTTTTGTAAATTTTAAAAATTTACTTTAACACGGACGGAGCCATTTTATTTCCACACAAAGCATTCTGGGTAAATGATGACGTAGATAGGTCCTCGGTGCGAGGCTGCTAGCGAGCTATATCCACCCTGAAGGTTAATCTTGGACAATATCTGATGATCGACTCTTTTAAATGAAACCAGAGAGCGTTGACAGAGAGGAGAAGGTAGAAATGACTCAGCCTGGAACTGAAAATATGGATGGAGGACAACAGAGCTGCTTCATGGAAGAAGAACCTCAGCTTAGCCTGTTAGCCTTTGCGCTAGCGCACAAATAAGCTAAACTGAGGTCCTTCATCCATATTTTCAGTTCCAGGCTGAGTCATTTCTACCTTCTCCTCTCTGTCAACGCTCTCTGGTTTCATTTAAAAGAGTCGATCATCAGATATTGTCCAAGATTAACCTTCAGGGTGGATATAGCTCGCTAGCAGCCTCGCACCGAGGACCTATCCACGTCATCATTTACCCAGAATGCTTTGTGTGGAAATAAAATGGCCCCGTTYGAGTTAAAATATATTTTTAAAAATTTTGTTTAAAAATTTACAAAACTAAACAGCCTACAGTATTTTTACAGTCTTTATTTTACAAAGTATATGTTTATCAAATAAAGTCTAATGTTACAACTAATCGTTGACCCCCACCCCCCCAAACGTGGTCATCAAAAACCCGCATCACTACCTCGACTCCTGCTTCTGGACCGGGTTCTGCTCAGACTACGGCTCCGGCTGCGATCCCGGTCCCGGTCCCTCTCTCTGTCGCGGTCTCGGAGACGCTCTTTGCTCCAGCTTCGGCTGCGACTGCGGCTGGGGGTGTAACTGCGGCTGCGGCCCCGCCTTCGGTTGTAGCGATCGCGGTACGAGTCCCTCCTGGGCGGGGGGCGGTCGTAGTCCCTCTTCCTGGAGCGATCGTCTCGTTTACGGTCATCTCCTCTTCTGAGATTCGAACAAAAACAAAAGCATTGATTAAAAAATACATTTAAGTGTTGAACRAGTGAAAAGAGGAAAAGTTTCAGCACCTGCCGTCTCTGCCGTAGCGAGAGCTGGACTGTGGAGGGCTGTGAGTCACTCGGCGAGAAAACTTCTTGTCTCGGTCCTCTTCCCGGTTTGGCTGCACCTGCAGAAAAAACAAACCGGTTATTGTCATATTTTTGTTGTTCACAGCAGTTTGCTCCAGGTTCTCTAGTTTCCTCTATTAAAAAGGAAACGTGATTTCTCCGGTTTAATAAAGGTGCATAAATCAAACTGCAGAGAGAAGCAGACTTCCAGTTGAGGAACTGAACTGGAATCCACTTGCTTCCTGTTAGCTGCAGCTTTGTGCTCGAAGATTTGACGTGTTATGGTGCGTTCACACCGAACGCGATTTCAGCTTCAAAATCGCAGCCAACGCTGAAGTCTGAAGCTTGTGCACTTTGAGGTCAGACGCAGGACAGTTGTTGAAGCGCAGCACGGCGACAGCCGCCCCGCCCCTCCCTCCTCTGTCGGGCTCYGTTTAATGTCGGACGAGGAAGTGGCTTTGCTTTATTTACAGACAGCCAGAACGTGTCACGTTCATCAGATAATTAATTCATAATTAATTCACCAGATAATTCAGAGAAGAGGCTCACAGCTGCTTTCAGGACTATTTTTTTCAGTCTGATGAGTCGCTGTCACGCATTGCTGCGGATCAGGACACGACTGCAGGCACTCATTTTAGCTAAAGAGCTCCGCTCCGTCTGTTTCAGGTTAGTGGACCTCATTCAGTAAACTGTCCCGTCGGGAAATATGTCGCTACGTCACACAGTGGAGTCTCTCTGATTGGTTGACGCTGCGCGTCGAGCTGCAAAAGTTCAGATTTCCCAACTTCAGCGATTTGGACGATTTGGACGATCTGAGCGTTCGACGCTCAGATCGTCCAAATCGTTCAAATCGCGCTGCTCTAATCGCGCTTGAGGCGCCGCAGAACTTCCCGACGTTGTTTGAAGCGCGTCCACCATAGACTTTGCATGTAAACCTGCTGCTCCTGACGCTGAAATCGCGTTCGGTGTGAACGCACCATTACCCGGGTATTTGACTCCGGCATGACAGATTTTGCAAACAGCACAGCTTTTATCACAGTCCTTGCAGCTTTCTTTATTTTAAAACCCGAAATGTGTCCACACCTCAGCTTTGAAAGCAGCGGGTGCCGGTCTAATCCGCTCAGATGCAACCATCGGTACTTATTGCTAAGGTTTACTCAAAATATTTGAGCTAGCATTATGCCCTCAGCAATGATTGGCACAGTTCTGCTAATCCACTAATAGCGGAACTAGCTTCTCATTCAGCAGAGTACATTTTTGTTAACTTTAGAAACTGCTAGCAGACTTATTAGCTTACACTAAATTAGGCTAAGCTAATTGTAGGTCTACTAAAAAATTCACAAGCAAGCACGTGTCAGGCACCGTCTGTGTAGCATGTAGCATCTTTAGCAGCTAAACTTCAAACTGAGAGCGTCAACAAGAAATAAAATAACTTTTACCAATATTTAAATCAGGGATTCTCAAACATTTTGGGTCTGGGGACCCCTTACAAGCAAGCACGTGTCAGGCACCGTCTGTGTAGCATGTAGCATCTTTAGCAGCTAAACTTCAAACTGAGAGCGTCAAAAAGTAATAAAATCACATTTATTTAAATAACAAATACAAAAATTGATACCTATAAAATACAGTAAAGAACATATTTTCTATTTGTTGTTTGACTAACATCAAATGATATTTATAAAAGTACAAACGCCATCAACGAAGTGCTTTTATTTTAAAAGGGTTAAACTGGAAGTATCACAAGTTAGACACAGCTACAACCCTGGTCTAGATTGGCAGATCTGCACAGACGATCCCACCCACCTTCAAATTAAACCAACAGAAAACTGACAGGTTTGTGTCAGTCCCCATTTTCAACTGGAAGGAGATGAAGACGGTCGTCTTAGCGGTTAGCGTTAGCTTCCTGTAATTTGTTTTTATCTGTTTAGCTTTAGCAGAGCTAAGATTCTTGTTTAGTGGATTAGTGGTTAGTTAAGGTAACCTTTCAGTTAGTTGTGCCCACCACTAACTCTCTGGCTCATCAGGAGTGGAGGAGCCAAACAGCTGCCAACTAACGGTCAAAGACTAACTGTTGGCATTAAAGTTTAAATCTTAGGGCTGAATTAAAAATCGATAGTGCTTTAATGAATCGTTGCACTATCAGGAAATTTAATCTTGCGATATTTCAGTGTAATGGTATTTTCCTACACCTCCGGCCCCCCATTCTATTTGTGAATACAAGCAAAAAGTTTGAGTGAGAATAATAGATGACCTCATCTTTCTTTGGCTCTTCCTTCTCAGCTTTGACCACAGGTTGCTCCTGCTGTGGGAGGTAGCTTTTGTTGTCGATGGCTTCGAACAGCTTATCCACAAACAGCTGGGTTTCTGAAAGAAAAAAAATCAAAGCCTTAATGAAGCGATGCCGGATGGGCAACACAATATTTATACTTTAAACACTAAAACGTGACAGTCTAAATGGAAGTCAAGTTTACCTTTTTGGAGAAATACATCTAACTGGTCAATACACAGGGCTTTCAGTTCCTTCTCACTTTTGTCCTTCTTCACCAGAGCAACAACATATTTGGCGAGGGCTGAAGGGTCAGCATCACATCTGGATGCAAAAACAAAAATTATCAACAGCTGCATAACAGGTTGATAAATGTTTAGTTGCTACGAATCTATCATTATTTGTAATAAGTGGCTATCCCACGTTATTATTATCCAGAAAATATGTTTGTACGCATTAATATAAAGCAGTTAATCAATGATTTACATGCTCAGTCTGTTTAGTTTACGGTCTAGCACACTTTAAAATAAGTAAATGAAGGCTCCGCGGTGTGTTGCTAATGCTAGCACTTACATGGGCTCGAGGGTTTCATACAGCCATGTTTTCAAAGCTTCGAGGTTTTCAATGATCATCTTAAATCCACTCCAACGTTCCCTCCTCCACCACAGTTGAGGCTGGCTGGGTCGACGCCGTGGATCAGATCAAACAAAAAAATAGCAAGAACCGGCGAAACTTTCCGATTCGGTTCTGCTGCTGCGCATTGATCCCGATGCTAGTGCCGTTAGCTGCCGCGCTAACGCAGGTTAGCGTAGCACGAGTCTTTCCAGGCCAGGATGCGCACAACGGGATTTCCCACAACCCTGTTTTTATTATCGAAATGCCAAGGACGCGAACGCTTTGTATCCTCGATAAACCCACTGACTTTAAGATTCAAGAGTGATTTTTATTTGTTAAAATCAAGCAGCGTCCACGTTTCAGTCGCTACTTCGTCGTTTTGAGTATTTACTTCCGCATGTGTTCTCGTTGCAAGTGTGCAGAAATATCGCGAGACAGTGGGGTTTGCCGTAGCTGTTGTCAATCAGTTTTTAAATAAAGTTTTGTGAAGTTCTCTTTCGAGGCGCCGAACAGAAATTTGAGGGACTGGTGGTGAGGCAGGTTGAATGTTTTTCTCTAAAAATATTTTGTTGTGATAATTTAATGTTGAAAATTAATAAATATGTCACAACTGAACATTTACAAGACAAACAAAAACAGGCGTTTGCCGCAAAAGTAAACAAAGAATATGAATTATGTCGTTTTTGCTAAATTTAGCATTTTAGCTTTTTATTGCTATTTCATATTTCTAGCTAGTCTTTCATGACTTTTATCTTATAAGACATAAGTAACTAATTTAGGCTTTTTTTCTATTTTTAGCTAGTATTAGTGTTAGTATTAGTTATTAGATAGTGGTTTGCTCTTTTTTTAGCTGCTTATTTGCTACCTTTAGTTAGTGTTTTGTTATTGTTAGCTAGCATGTTGCTACCTTTAGTTTCTAATAAGCCATTTAACCAGTCATTAGTTACCATTAGGCAGTGGTTTACTAGCTTAAGTTAATGTTTTGATAATTTTAGCTTGTGTTTTTCCTTTTTTAGCTAGTGTTTTGTGATGTTAGCTAGCATATTGCTACATGTAACTTATATTAGTCATGTTAAATCATCTGTTTCATTTAGGCAGTAGGGCTAGTTTTGTTATTTATATTAGCTGTTCTTTTGCAGATTTTACATAGCCTTTTGCAACTTTTAGCTTATAGCTTGCCTTTTTGCTATCTTCAGCTAGATTTTTGTGACTTTAACTAATCTTTTGTTACTTTTAGGTGAGGTCTGGTCCTTTTAGCTAGCTTTTTGTTGCTTTTTTCTTGCCTTTTGCCGATTTGAGGTCATGGTTTGCTCATTTAGCTATCTTTGCATTGCTGTTAGCGGTTCTCTTGGTTCTTCTTGGTTGTGTTTTGTTATTGTTAACTAGATTTTTGCTAATCTCAGCTTCTAAATTGTTTTGTAACATCCCAGGTTTGGTTTTTATGATGTAACAACTTTTTATTTACTGATAAGCTCTTTTTTTATTCATAATTTGATTTAAAAAAACAAGTGCATCTTGTGCTAAACCCGTGTTTTTTTTTTTTTTTTTTTGTTTTTTTTGTGGTTGTCGCTCATCACTTTTTAAGATTGAAACTAGTTTAGCCAATTTATTTTAAATGTTTGATCATTAATATTTAGCATCTTCTAAAGCATATCTAATAAGAGAAATACTTTTACTACCCTTTTTTTAATACACTGACAGTACAGTGAGAGCCGACGTTGTCCTCATAGGACAAAATTATGTATTTTCCAGGCACAATTCTATTCCACATCTGCATAACTATGTTACTTTCAGTTGTTATGAAAAAGTTGTTTATATCAAAAATATATTTGAATTTGCATCATAGCCTATCTTAACCCCTTGACATTTGTCTCTTCCTACCATTTCAGACATTCCCACTTCAGCATGTTTTCAAACAATGCAGAAGGGTGCTCTGTGGGGCGGGAGCTCTTCTGCAGGCTGAGCTTCAGGGAGGAGCTTTGTGTAAATAGGCGGAGCTTTGTACCAGGCAGCAAACGTTTAGGCAGCTCCACAGCAGAAGATTCAAGGATTTCTCAAACATGCATGAATGAGTCAAAGCAACACTTTTGATGACGGAATGACATTAGAACATGATATAAAGATCAAAACAGTATATTTTGCGTAATACCTTAGCTTTAATATAAAAATGACTACACAGAAGCTTGTAAGTAAAATTATAATTTTTATTTCCCAGTTTCACTGGAACTACAAACAAAAAGAGACAAAAGTGTCCATAAAAAACTAAAATATTTTTCCTTTCCGTGAACCCATTTCTCTCTTTAAACAACTTTACTTTTCAACAAACCATCCTCAACATGCAAGTTATTCTTACAAAAACAAAAAACAAACAGTAAAATACAAAAATACTCACTTTCTGCAACCCTCTGCACACAGGAAACATTAAGACAAACTTTTTGTTCTTTAAAAATTATTGTCGTACAAATATAAGCTTGCACATATTTTAATTCAGCTGCATAATTGTAGTTTGTGTATCCAGTACATGGATTAAAATCCTGCTTTAAAATAGTATTTAAAGAGTATTTGTACTGCTACAGAACAAAACAATGACTTCTAGTGAATTTGTTTCTCATATTTAGAGGAAAATATGCGATTTCACCAAAAACGAAATCATGTATGGAGATACTGTATTTCATCTTCTTACATCAAACAGGATGAATAAAAGATTAAAAAACAGCTGCAGTGGTTCTCACCCATTCATCAAACAGTAAAAACAGTGTTCATGGCTTTTTTTACACAGTTTTTGTGTCAAACAAACAGGAAGGACATGTCTGTCGTCTGAGTAAAAGGCTCTAAAGGTTTCTTTTTTTTCTTGTTTTGTGCCTCTCCTCTGCACAGATCCGGTGCAGCAGAACTCTTTCTGGAGAAGAATCTATCTCTCTCGTTGGATGAAGCTCAGGTTAACGGGGGCGGCGGGGCAGAGCAGCCCGTGAGTTTTGGCTTTAACCTCAGAGGTGAGAGGAGACACGCCGATGTGGAATTTCTGAATCAGCTGAACGCAGAGGGAAAAAAAAACGTAGGATTTTTAGATATTTGTTTTACCAAAGAAGCCAGAATGCAGACTTTGTTTTAGCTAATCCAATTCAAAATGGCTGCCACAGCTCTAAGTGTTCAGAAAACACAAAAAGGATAAAAAGTCTGTCATTTATACAGATATTAAGCTAACGTGTCATGGTAGTAGCATCCTCAACACAGACTCTGGGGACTAACAAACCATTCGTAAAATATGTTGGTACTTTAAACTAGTCTTTTACTATTAGCTTTTAGAAGGCTTTGAATTTGTTTTGCTACTATTAGCTAGTCTGTTGCTACATTTAGTCCACCTCGTTTTGTTACTTTTACTAGTCCCTTGCTATTTATAGCTTCCACATTTGTTTTGTTACCTTTAGCAAATTTCTGTTGTTCTAGCTACTAGCTTTTCTTTTGCTACTTTTAGCTAGCCTCTGCTATTTCAAGTTTCTAGCATTTATTTTGCTTCTTTCAGCTACTCTGCTATTTTTAGCTTATAGCTTTTTCTATCTATTTTTAGTTAGTCTGACATTTTTAGTTTCCACCTTTTGTTTTGCTACTATTAGCTAGTCTGTTGCTACATTTAGTCCACCTCTTGTTTTGCTACTTTTACTAGTCCCTTGCTATTTTTAGCTTCCACCTATGTTTTGGAACTATTAGCTAGTCTCTGCTATTTCTAGATTCTAGTTTTTGTTTTGCAAATTTTAGCTAGACTTTTGCTATTTTTAGCTTCCATCTGTTCTGCTAATTTTAGCTACTCTTTTACTATTTTTAGCTTCCACCTTTGTTTTGTTAGTTTAAGCTAATTCTGCTTTTTATGGCTGCTAGCTGTTCTTTTTGCTACTTTTATCTAGTCTCTGCTATTTCTAATTTCTAGCATTTCTTTTGTCGCTTTCAGCTAGTCTGCTGTTTTTAGCTTATAGCTTTTCTTTAGCTATTTTCAGCTAGTCTCTGCTATTTTAGCTTACACGTTTGTTTTGCTATTTTTAGCTAGTCTCTGCTATTTCTAGTTTCAAACTTATATATATATATACACACACACACACATTTTAGCTAGTCTCTGCTATTTTTATTTTCCACCCTTTTATTTGCCACTTTTAGCTAGTCTTGGCTGTTTCTAGCTTGTAACTTTTGTTTGTCTACTTTCATGTACTTACAAGAGTTCCTGTGTTTGTCAAAGTGGGTTAGCTGTGGCGGCCATCTTGAATTGGTTTGACCAATCAGATGTAGACACACATCCTGTGATGACAGTTTGATTGACAGCTCATAGTTACCCGTGCGAGAGCGAGGTGCATCTCCAGCTCTGCGATCCTCCTGCCGATGCAGCTCCTGATGCCGTGGCCGAAGGGAATGGAGCCGAAGTTGTCGACGCGGTCCGTCATGTCTTTGCGCACCCAGCGGTCCGGCTGAAACTCTGAGGCATTGGTGAAGTTCTCCTCGTCCCTGGATGTGGAGTAGTGGCACAGAGCCAGCTGGGTCTGAGGAACCACAGAGGACAGACGGGTTATTGTACGCCGAGCTCATTCAGATCAGATCAAAGAGACCTGAGAGAACAGCCAGACCGCCTCGGATCTGGTTTCACTTCCTTGTTTTCGGCTGACTCACTGGAAAGGCTTTTCTTTTGAGGCACCTGAAACGTCACTCAGACTTACCCCTTTGGGGATGAAGTATCCTCCCACCACCAGGTCATCCTGGGTAATCCGTCCGTTCCCTGGGAGGACCGGGAAGAGCCTGCACCCGGGGCGGGACACACAGAGACTGTTATTCAACAAGAGCACCAAACACAATGCTCACCTGAGGATAAACCAAACACAACGCTCACCTGAGGATAAACCAAACACAACGCTCAATTGAGAATAAATCACCTAAACACAACGCTCACCTGAGGATAAACCAAATACAACGCTCACCTGAGGATAAACCAAACACAACGCTCACCTGAGGATAAACCAAACAAACACAACGCTCACCTGAGGATAAAGCAACTAAACACAACGNCCTGAGGATAAACCACCTAAACACAATGCTCACCTGAGGATAAACCAACTAAACACAAAGCTCACTTGAGGATAAACCAAATCAAACACAAAGCTCACCTGAGGATAAACCAACTAAACACATTCATATATTCCTGATAATATTCGGCTGTGTGGGGCTGTTTCTGTTAAGAGTGAAGTCTTACAAACATAAACAGAACTGTGTTTAAAATTTTTTGTTAAATTAAAACAAGAATCTGTGCCAAGTGTTCCTACTTTTAGCTTCCAGTTAGCCTTAAGCTCATTTTAGCTTTAAGCACATTTTGGTTATTTTTGCCTTTGGCTTGTCCTCTCTTTCTTTTTGGCTTTAGCCAGTGTTCTGCTGCTTTTAGCCTTTAGCCACTGTCCAACGTCTTTTAGCTAGTATTCTGTCTTTTAGCCTACATCCAATGTCTCACTCCTTATAGCTAGAATTATCATTCTTTTAGCCTTTAGCCATGTTCCTGCTGATTTTAGCCTTTAGGCAATGTCATTTTAGGTAGTATTCTGCTTCTTTTAGTTTTAAACCATTGTCTTGGTGATTTTAGTCTTTAGCTAGTATTCTGCTTCTTTTAGCATTTAGCCATTGCCATGCTGCATTTAGACTTAAGGTAGTATTCTGCTGTTTTAGCCTTTAGCTAGTATTTTGTTTCTTTTAGTTTAGCCACTATTTTGCTTTTATTAGCCTTCAGACATCATCTTGCTGTTTTTAGCTTTCTGTTGCATTTAGCCTCTAGTTAGTGTTTTGCTGATTTTAGCCTTTAACTAGTATTTTGGTTATTTTAGCCATTATCCTGCTTCTTTTAGCCTCTAGCATCATCCTGCTGCCTTCAGCTTTAACAAACCCAGTTTTCAGCTTCTGTAGCAGTTTTTGTCATTCAAACTGAATCTTTGCAGAAAGTAGCTTGTGGGGGTTTTTTTTGGTGATTTTTAAGTGCGAGACAATTCCTTTTTTTTTTAAAACAGGGACAGTTGACAACCTGAGGTTTTATAGCTTTGAAAAAACTCTTTAAAAAAAACCAAAATGAAGTCAAAACACGAACCTGAGGGTCTCTTTTACGAGTCCTCTGATGAGAGGCAGACGGGGGACGTCGTCGGCTGTGGGGACCGCCCCGGGTCCCAGGGTCTGGGTGACCTCTGAGTGGATCTGCTCCTGGATGTGAGGGTGCTGCGCTAACAGGTAGCTGGCCCACGTCAGGGTGAAGGACGTCTGGAATGCAGACAACGAGATGTTTTAATAAAGACACGAGCTGCACCTCGGATTAAAAGGCGCTCGGCTGCGGCACGCCCRACAGCAACACGGCGCGGAACTCCTGAACCAGCTCCCCTGAGCAAGACGTTCCACAAGGCATTTATGGAACCCCAGCTCTGAAAACAGCTGTGGTTCCTTTAAACAGCAGCCAGTAAACGTCTAGGAACCGAGGAGACCGGGTCTGGAGGTCTTCAAGAGAATGTTGTCCTCTTCTGGTCTGACAGGATTCTAACTGTTCAACAGTCCTGGTCTTATTTAAAACTGGTGGATGCAGTTTGTAGTTTAGTATTATCTTGATGAAATAAGCAAAGACCTTCCTTAAAATAGATTTGTCTGAATGGTAACACATTGTTTTAAAGCTGTTTATACTTTTCTGCGTCTTTCCTGATGTGTAAGCTGCTCATGCTACAGCCACTAATGCACCCCCATACCATCAGGGAGGCTCTTGCTTTCTTTTTGTATATCATTTGGATCCGTCTGACCACAGAACAGCTCACCTCAGTCCATTTTAAATGATCTTTGGTTCAGAGAAGTTGGCAGCGGTTCCTACTAATTTTTATTTATTTTTTTCTGAAAATGGACATTCTATTTTGAAGCGCCTTGCAGTTGAAGGGAGCAGGAAACTCTAATAATCTCTAGTATCTTAATAATCTCTAGTAATCTCGTGGAAAAACCACCGCTGTCCTCATCGTCAGTCTCATCTTTCTCTTAAACCGAAAAAATATAACCCCGCAGACCTCCTTTTTGACTGAGGCTCAAAGTTATCTGACAAGCAGTAAAAAATCTACAGGAAGAAGAAAATAAAAAGAGGCGAAATTTGAATGGAGATTGGTGGCAATGAAGAGCCGGTGAGAGCAGGACTTTATTAATTAGATCTGTGACTTTTAACATGTTTGGATTTTATAGTTAGTGTGTAGTTTTGAATGTTTACTCTTCATTTTAGCCAGTTCTAGTGTGTTTTGAATCAAAACCATGAGCTAATTCTTTTTAAACAAGGAGAACCACAGAGGCCTGCTGAAGCAGAACGACAACATGTCTTATTTCTCTCCCCTCACTCTTGCAGTTAGACAAAATAAATATTTTCTCTCTGGATGGTTTTTTTACGTGAGAAGTACAGTCCTACAGCAACTTTTCACATTTTTTTCCACATAGAGGAACTCATCCTAATTTCACCCAAACCAATAGGTCAGCCTCCGTCTACAACATGGTTACGTGACAAAGTACCCGGCTGTTTGAGAATTTTACACGACCTCTTAGCCAACTTCCTCTTGACTCAAGAAACCAAATGAGACCTTTCCAATTTCAAATATGTGACTCGGGCGACGTTTTTCATCTGAATGACGTGACTAGATGAGCAAACACCAAGTTGACGGAGTGGAACATCTGCCTCCCCCTCCCCACGCTGGTTCCTCCAGCCCACTCACTTTCCCACTGTCCAGTTACACAACACAGATTTAACCAATGGTTTAAAAACTTATATTCTTGTTCTGTTCCACCATCTTTCTATAGACCCCCTCTCCCCCACTCCTCTACCTCCACACAACCTTCTTAATGTCAGCTGGCAACGACTCTCCTTGTCACAGCCAGAGAGGGTTCATAACAAAAGCTCAGGCCTCCATTCCTTACATCTCTTCCTTCACAATTACTCAGCAGACATCCAGCCCCCACTCTTTTCCTTCTGCTTGTTCCCAGCCCCCCCACCAATCACCTCACCTCTGCCCGGACCGTGCCATAACTCTGGCTGTGGCTAACGTGTCCTGACAGCTCCTGTGTGAGTGCAGAAAAGACCAAGGCACCAAAAGGTCAGGTAACGACCCAGCTGGGCCCGCCCCCCGCAGGGACGAGGCCAATTCAACAAATTAAACAAAAACACAGACACCCTTTTATCCCGTGGCCCCCGAACGCAGCACAAAAACACTCTATCCCCGATAATTATTAATCCCAGAGAACCCCAAACAAATTAGGCTGCAGCTACGAGCGAGCACGAACTCGTAAGAGACATCTGCAGACATGGTTCGATGATCCCACCGAGTCTGAGACCTGGGTCTGAGACTGAGACCTGAACCAGCTACAGGAAAGTTTTAAAGCATTCTGTACAGGCATGCATATCACCTGCCACCTTACCTAGCCCCAACCCAAGTGTCAGTTTTATGCTCAAGACTTTCAGCTACTACCCCACCAAAATTTAGCTCAGTATTTGTAAATCTTATTGAACAACTAAAAGCTAAATGTAGCAAAATCGAAGTGATTAGCAAATTTAGCAAAATCTTTATAAAAAGCTAAATAAAATATAGCAAAACCGCAAGCTAATGGCTAAGAGTATTGCAAAACAAATTGCTAGACACTAACAATGTACCAAAGCTAGTAGATGTAGAATGTGCAAAAATCAATAAGGCTAAGAATTACAAAACCAACAGCTAAAAGCTAAGAATAACAAAACCAACAGCTAAAAGCTAAGAATAACAAAACCAACAGCTAAAAGCTAAGATTAACAAAACCAACAGCTAAAAGCTAAGAATATAACAAAACCAATAGTTAAAAGCTAAGAATATAACAAAAACAGCTAAAAGCTAAAAATATAACAAAACCAACAGCTAAAAACTAAGAATATAACAAAACCAACAGCTAAAAGCTAAGAATAACAAAACCAACAGCTAAAAGCTAAGATTAACAAAACCAACAGCTAAAAACTAAGAATATAACAAAACCAACAGTTAAATGCTAGGCGTGTAGCAAAACCAATAGCTTAAAGCTAAGCATGTAGCAAAACCAATAGCTAAAAGCTAAGTATGTAGCAAAACCAATAGCTAAATGCTTGAAATGTAAAAAAATCTAACGATAAATGACAACAATATAGAAAAACCAATATCTAAAAGCTAACAATGTACCAAAGTCAATAGATAACAGCTAAAATATGGCAAAACCAATCTCTAAAAGCCAAGAATAACAAATCCAATAGCTAAAAGCTATAAATGCAGCCAAACCAACAGCTAAAAACTATAAATATAACAAAAACAAAGAATGTAGCAAAACAAACACCTATAAGCTAAAAACATAGCAATTCGAATAGCTAAAAGCTAAGGGTAAAGAAACAAATAGTTAAAAGATAAAAATCTAAGAATGTAGCTAAACCAATAGCTTAAAATTAAAAGTCTATCTAAACAAATCTTTAGATGTTAAGAATATATCAAAATGTGGCATTATGAATTAGTTCAAAAATAATTAGCTAAACTTTAGCTAAACAGTAATAAGGATCGTAGGAAAACAAAAAGAGAATGTGTTCTGAATCAGAATTCAGGGAGAAGAATCAATTCAGAACCAAACGGTCAAAACAGCAAAAAGTGTGGAAAAGTAGTTTGAAAGCATCAAAGAAACTTTCACTCGGAAAAACAGCAGTGCTGACTCAGCACTTCCTCAGTAAGGTCGGTTTAGGTTGGTCAGATTATGTTAAAACGCTTAGCCTGGAGGCAAGGAAGCGCGCAGACATTTGGGTTATAGAGGCACGTCTTCATTTTAGGTTTCATATAAATCCATCCCATCGTGACCTTCTGCTGAAACTTTCCCCCGACCACATGGTTCAGCAAACCTGCAGCTTTAATTAACCCTGCAGCTGGGAAAACGTTACACACACACAGATGTTTGGCTGAAAAAACAAACGGGAACAAAAAGACCCCTGTGAGGACCTAACAGACGAGGACAAATGAGACGAAACCGAATCAGAGTGAGAATCTGTCAACGAGACGCTCCGTAACCTCCCGATTCATCGCGCTGACCCCACGCTGGCACAGATGTGGTGCCGGTAACCTAAGCTAGGAAACTACACAATCACACACACACACACACACACAGACGTCTCTCGCTCACCGTGTCGACCCCGGCCAGCAGCATCTCCGTCACGTTGGCGTAGATCGCCTCCAGGCTCATCTCCATCGTACTGAGCATGTGCGTGAGCAGGCCCCCCTTGACCTCCTCCCCCCGCTGCAGCTGGGCCTTGATCGACGAAAACCTCTTGTCGACGTGAAGCATGGCTAAAATTAAACAAAACGGAAATGGAGCAAAAAAACAGCTAAAGACTTAAAAGACTCAAAATGTTAGCAAAAAAGCTAAAGTAATTAAACAATAGCTAAAAATTAATTTTGCAGAGACAAAGAACTAAAAGTAGCAGAACAGTGGCTTCTATATCAATTTAGCTTTCAGCTAAACAGTACCTAAAGTATTATTGAGGCAAAGTTCTAGCCTAACTGCTAACATAGCAAAAGGCTAGCTAAAAGCTAACGTAGCAAAAACCAAGAAATTAAAGTTAGTTGAATATAAGAAGCCAAGCACTAGCTGAACAAGGCTTAAAAAGCAAAATGCTACATTAATTACAAATAGAAAAATGGTAGCAAAAAGCTAAAATTGGAAAAAATGCATATGTGGCCAAAGCTGTGCCGTTAAAACTAAAAGAAGCAGGACACTAGCTAAAACCTAAACTAAACATAAAAAGAAACTAAAAACTTGGTTAAATCTTGAAGATCAAACAGAAAACTGAGCCAAACTAGAACAGAAACAGAGCCGTTTGTTGTTTAAGTAAAACACCTACTGAAACTGAAGAGACCATCCCAGGAGTCGCAGAATTCCTCCCAGGGTTTGGGAAAAAGGGGGCGGAGCCACTTGGGGATGGCGCCAGCATACATGGTGGTCTTGAAGGAACTGAACATCAGGTGCAGGGCAGCGATGTAGTCTTGCGTCTCCTTGGGGATCTCATTTTCCAAACAACCGAGTCTGCACTCGAACAAAATGGACGCCACACCTGTGAAGACCCCGAAGAGAGAAAATTTAAATTTCTCTTCGACGTGAACGCTGAGTCAGCATTCAGAATATTATTTTTTATCTTTTTTCATTACGTTTTATGGAAACGGCAGACTTTTTCAGCTGTTCAGGACCTTTCAGCTATGACAGTTTTGGCATAACTTTATTTAAATTGTTTGTTTTTTTCTATAATGCATTAGAATTTCTTCTATTATTTAAAAGTCTTTTTAAAGTCTACCTCTTTATAATTAATCTGTTTGACTTTTGAGCTACTTTTTGGTCTTTTAATGTCTCCTCTAGCTTCCTTTTTGTCTTTTAACGTGTTGTTATGCAACATTTTTGTCTTTTAATGTCTTCTTTAGGTTCCTTTTTGTTAGGTTATTCGTCCTTTTTCTCTGGTCAAACATGGTTTTGTGTCTTTTTTATGCGTCCCTGTGCAAACTGTCTTTTCATGTCTTCTTCTGATAAGTCCGTCTCTCTGCCTTCCCTCTGGTTCATGAGACGTTTGGCTGACAGACAGACTCGAACACACAAGCACAAACACCGTCGCCCGTCTCTCAGCTCTGGGGCGGCCGGACGTTCACCAACCTTCCATGGCGTATTTGAAGAAAAGGTCGTTGACGTTGGTGACGGTAGCGCCGTCGGGCTGCTGTGCTCGCAGGTGGAGCACCCTCTTGACGAGGTCGTCCACCACCTGGTTCACGTCGTCCGAGAAGACGGCGACGTCTCGGGGACGCATGATGAGCTGCCTGAGGACGCTGCGCATCTTCAGCCAGTCCTCGGCCTCACTGTGAAACAAACACGTCAGACCCAAAAACCAGGATGAGATCATCTTATCTGCACTAATCAAATGAGAAGAATTTCCTGTAAGGAGCTTAAGGTCAAAGGTGGGGGCGGGGGGGGGGACGACTCACGCTGAGATGAGGCCGGTGGAACGGCCCCTCCCATCTCTGTACTCCTGCCAGGACTCCATGTTGGCTCTCTGAGGGGCCACGCCCTCGGCCCGTATCACCTCGGCCACCAGGTCCCGATCTGCAATGGAGACCACCAGCTGTGGTCCGAAGTGAGACTTGAAGATCTTTCCGTATTTCATCCGGTGCTCCATCTGTAAGAGACAGCGTCCGTTTAATCTGAATTTACAAAACTTTAAGAAATTAAAAATGTATTTATAGCAGCTAAATCCTTTTTTTTCTGTTGGGCCTCAATATTTTATAAAAAAAAAACAAAAAAACAAACAAACTCAAGAGCAAGTCCTAAAAACCAGGTGGGGCGGAGCCACAGGGGTGGCAAGTACCGCCCCTGGCACCTGGTTGGCCACCTCAGGTGCTACCCCCGAATGATTGACAAGTGGGTGGGGATTTTGTATTTTGAAGATTGTTCTCTGATACAACTGTACTTTATACATTTTCAGCTGTGTATTTAAAAATGGCTGAATTTTAGCAATTTGTAGAATTAGCATTGCTGGTTAGCTTAATTTGGGATTAGAATGGACAATTAGCTACTCCACAACAAATTTAATTTCAATAAATCTTAAAATGACTGAAATATAGCCTTTTAAAGTTAGCTGTGGTGGCTATCTTGAAATTTTGAACGTTTTTGGCTACTTCTATGCAAATCTTCAGCCTCGTATTTCTAAAAGTGGCTGAATAATAAATTGTGACTAGCATTCAGCATGTTTCTTGGATCATTCTTACATACGATCGCACAAACTTTCAGCTCAATATTTCATAAAACAGCTAAATTAAAGACATTTTGAAGTAGCTGTGGCGCCCATTTTGAATTTTCAAATACAGTGCTTATTTTTATTTGTATGTGCCCCCTCTATAAAACAGATTTTAGTGTCAAAATCAAATCAAAATTTGATAGTGTAATACCGATTTAATAAAATATTGTGTAAAATAAGTGATTGAATAAATATTCACCCCCTTCACAGTAAGTTAGCCAGGTTTAATATTTTTTCCATAGTTTTACGTGTAAAAAGTACTTTTTAGATCTTTTTACTGATTAAAGTTGACAAAAGTCAAATTTTAAGTCGGATTTTTCATACTTCATTTGTCTAGGAACAACTTTTACACATTTTTTGTAGCAAGTTCTAAAGTTTAATAAATAAGGGAAAAAAGGAAAAACTCGCTCCTGGTGCGCTTTTTACGCAACAGTTACGCGCAATAACCTGATCTGACGCACAGACTCGGAGTCTGTTTGGGAGGACAAAGACCCGGTTTTTAGTTTAAAACCCGGACCCAAATGAGGCGCAGGGAGGTTTTTATTCTTACCTGGATTTCATGGATCCTGCTGAAGCCGTCTCTCCAGAAGAACTCGACCAGGTTGGAGAGCGTGCCGGGTCCGGGCATCTCCTTCAGGCTCTTGATCCGGGTCTCCTGGGACGTGGACTGGGCTTTGTCACGGACCTCCTCCGCCACCGGTGCCATCAGCCTGCCGGGCATGGCCTCCTCTCCGGTGGCGGGGATCTCCAGAGCCTCGCTGGCCGCGGACTTGTGCAGAGCGCGCGGAAAGAGCCCCAGCTGCTGGGCTGGGAAAGTCCTCCAGCACTTCGTGAAACCGTTCAGCACCGCCATGGTTGAGCTGAGGTTAGGGAGAGTCTGACGGGACCTGGAGGCGCACACTTCCTCTCTGCAGACGCATCTTTGCGGATGGCTTTTAAACTCAGCCTCGGTGGCTCCGGGTTGGAGGATCCCTTCAGGACAAGGGAGGGGTCTCAGCTGGATTCGGCTGTGGGCGTTCCCCTCCCCAAAAGAAAAAAAAATAGAAAAAGGATGTTGGAGTCCGTGCTTTGGTTGCAAAACAGGCGCAGAACAACGTGCCTGGTCATCAGTTACATCACATAATAATCAATTAAAGAGCGCGTGTGCACGTGCGCACGTGCGCAAACCTATCCACACGGTGGCCTGAAGCAGTCCTGAGTCTCTGAAAACTCTTGTGAAAAAACACTGCACACCCAGAAATCAGGACTGAAGCAAGTGATAAAAGCCACACAGATGGAAAGAAACCGGAAACATTAAAGATTCAAAAAATCAAAACCTTTTTCGTATTTAAAAAAACTTGAAAATTATAATATTGTCTAAAGTATTGTTTTGTTGTAATTTTGTGTGTTGAGTTACTTTCACTGACTGTGAACTTATGAGTTGGTTGATTTATTTTGCGAGTAGAGGCAGATATACTTCTTTCTGCTCCTTTTCATTCATGACTTCTTTTTAAGTTTAGTTTTGTTTTCCTTGACATTTTGATTGTTTTATTTTATTTTTCATTTCTTTTTTTTTTAATTTCTTTTTTATTAGATGACTTGTTTTTATTC
>NW_013952418.1:642118-657915 GCF_001266775.1 Austrofundulus limnaeus | reverse complement strand
TATTGGATGACTTGTTTTGTATTCATATTTCAATTCACGATTGAAATAAAGTAAACAAACAAACATGACCAAACAAACTCTAAATGAGTTCAAGTCTCTTGTTTTATTAGGTCTCTTTTATTTAGATTTTTTCATTATTATTATTGGATGACTTGTTTTGTATTTATATTTCAATTCACGATTGAAATAAAGTAAACAAACAAACATGACCAAACATAAACTCTAAATGAGTTCAAGTCTCTGTTAAAAACTCATCTGTTTAAACAGGCATTTGAGTCTGAAGAGCAGGTTCATTAGGCCAACCTTTGCTGTTTTGTTTGATTTTATTGTTCATTTTATTACTGTACTTTGTTCGTTGTTTTTATTTTATGAACCTGTACAGCACTTTGGTTTTTATTGTGCTTTATAAATAAACGATGATAATGATGATGATGATAAACATGTCTTCACCTCAAGTTTCCAACCTGCAGTTAAATCCCACACAAAAGCCCACAGCCATCTGCTCGAGATGCTTTTAAAAAGCAGTCTGAACTCAGTAGATTTTATTTTTACGTTAGCTCCAAGAACGGTTTCGACCGTAAGGAACGATACGACTAATGGGTCCGCAAAATCCGGGCAGTGGTGGCCACCGCTAACCAAAAACTTAGCTTCGCTAACTTGAATTTGATAAAGTACGCTAATGCTAATCAGAAGCTCATGCTAAACAGCTAATTACTAACCGCCAATATGGCTGTCAGTCTGCGTCACATGTTCAAAAATTAGCAAACGCTAACACTAACTGCTAATTGCTAACCGCTAAGAGGATTGAAAAACGTCTTCGTCTTGTTTGGGCTGAACACTGGTGGGACTCAAACAAACCTGCTGATGTTAGATTGTTTGTTAGCACAATTTGTTAGCCACACACAAGTTGATAAAAACTAATTTAGCAAAAGCTAACTAACAGCTAATTTGTAAACGGTAAGACGAATGTCTGTTAGCCTTGAAAGCTGTTAGCCTTCAAGTTGTCAAAACCTAAATTAGCGGAATCTAACATTAGCCGCTAACAGCTAAGACGACTATCACTCAATCTGTGTCACGTCTTGGTCTCCTTTGAGCTGAAGACTGGTGGGATTGACACAGAACTGTGGATGTTAGCTTGTTAGTTAGCTGTTAACATACTTAAAGCTGTCAAAACCCAAGTTAGAGGAAGCTAATACTAACAGCTAATTGTTAACAGCTAAGAGGACTGTCAGTCTTGGTGCTGTGTCCAAGGCTGGGTCCTCCGAAGGACCCAGCCTACCCGGTCAAGGTTGGCCAGGTCCTTGGCAGACCAGGATGACCAAAAAAAAAGTGGCTGTGAATTTTGACGGTTTAGCCTCCTRTCCTAACCCCGGCATACGTGTTATCGCCTAGCAACAGTGACGACGCTAACCAAAATTATATCGAAATTAGAAAAATATAAACATTTTAATGTTATTAACATCACAAAACAATAAAATTAACTTAAAGGTAATATTTGAAGAACTACTGGACCCGCCGTAGGTGCATGTCTATTTCGCAAATTTTTTTTCTGATTAAAATAATATTTGAAAACATGTCTATGCAAATGATAAAAGCATTAACTACACAACTACTTGAAATTTTTAATTTTTATATCGCCATATTTTTATTTAAAACGTTCTTTTCTCTCGCTTCGTCCGCCATTACAMGCATTAAAATATCCCCCGTCGCGCCACAAGACTTTATGGGAAATGCTGGGCCGGGAAGGATCCATCAGACCAGTCCTTCGATTCGGGCCAAAGGAAGGACGTATTTGTCGGCCGCATCGAAGGAGTCTTTGGATTTGGACAGCCTCTGTCACAGCGCTGTGACAGAAGCGGCCGACAAATTCGGCCTTCAGAGGACCCGGCCCACCGTTTTAGACGCAGCCTTGGTCCCCTTTGAAATGAAGACTGGTTGGACTGATAAACCTGTTGATCTTAGTTTGTTAGTTCGCTGTTAGCGTACTTAAAGTTGGCTCGTGGAGAAGCTAATCTGCTATTAGCTGCTAGCTGATTAAGGGGAACTTTGCCCACCACTGGTTCCCATCTCTAAACATTCCGTGCTCAAAGGTTTGTCGGGGRCGGAGCTTTTTTTCTCCAGGGGGATTGCATAAGGTGTTGCGCGATTGGTCAAAACTTTAAGGTGGGCTTTGATGCGGGTGAGCCAAGGTGGGCAACAGGTGGAGGGATGGGTCTCTGACCGCTACGATGGAGGAAGAGGCCCAGAACACTCTGGAAGGATCCTATCTGGAACACTTTGGGGTCCTCCAGACGGAGATGGAGAGGGTCTGAGAAGAAGGAGGTCCGGGTTTCTCTCTTTTGAGCATTGCATTTTTTATATTACTTTTTGTAAAAATGGCATTATAAAATATCATTAAAGCTAAATTCAGGGATCTGTTACATCACAAGTTCAGAACACATTTTACTTTTAGACCTTTTTAGCTAGTTCAGCTTTAGCCCATGTTTTTTTTTAAATCCAGACTGTTCTTACTACGTTTACAGCTTAATGACTTCAGTCACCTCATTTCAGATCACGGCGTCTGCCCGCCGCCTTGTGCTATAATTGGATTCAGCTTTTATTTCTCCATAATCACTTTGGTTTAAATCTACTTTAATTGAGTCCTCTAAGACCCAGGTTTCCTGAGGACTCTTTAATCGTGTGTCCTGTACTCTGGTAAAGGCCATCTGAGGAGAAGCTGGTGTTTTCCCACACTTTTATGAGCTTACACAAGACACTGGACTCTAGAATTTCTTTTTGGAACATMGTCAAGTCATAAAAAAATGTGCAGAAGGAAGCATTTCTTCTCTCTCAYGTTTCTTCCCTCCTCCATCCCTGGCTTTCATTCAAGGGTTTTTCCTCCATTTACTCACAAAAGAGAAAAAAAAGAATCCTGTGAATTAGAAAACCTGAATCCATGACTCGGCTGGCACTGTTTCTTTTATACTTTGTGTTTATTTTGTTTTAACACACTTTTTACAGATTGTAATGTATGATCCTACCTCGACAAATTTCACCTCAGTTTTGTCAAAAAAAAAAAAAACAGAGTTACTGACATTTTGTATTTAGTAGCTGTGGCGGCCATCTTGAATCTGATTCATATTTTCATTAAAGTCCGTCGTGTGATTCAGGAGATAACCAACATCCTCACACAGCCCAGTTACATGATCAACCACCTTTCAGGGCGTTTTTAAAAGAGGAAACTTCAGGTCACGTAACAGGATGAAAGGATTAAGGCTTTTTAGCAAATTGATAAATGTTCTTTGAGATATCCTTTAAGTTCATTTAGCTTTTAGCTCATGTTTGTTCTTTTATTAATTGACCTTTTTTTAAACAGGCACATCCTGTTCAGATCACAGATCTCTTGTAAGGCAGGCCCGTGGGCAGCAGAACGTACATGTTTTTGGTCTGTGGGGAAAACCCGGAGTACCCAGAGAAAACCTTCACAAACATGAGAACAGGCAAACACAACACAGAATGATCCTGGGTCTGAACCGGGGATTGAACCCCAAACTTTCTTGCTATGTGGCACCAGAGCTAACCATTATGCTGCTAAACGTTTTAGCTAATGTTCTGATTGTTTTAGCTAATGTTCTACTTGTTTTACTTAGCATTTTGCTACTTTTAGTTGACATTTGGCTTCGTTTAGCTTTTAGTAAGTGCTTAGGTCCTTTTAGTTATTAGCTTTGCTCCTTTCAGCTAGAGTTTTTTTTACCTTTTTGTTGTGCTTTGTTAGTTTTAGCTAATAATTAGCTAATGTTGTACTTTTTACCTTGCATTTTTCTACTTTTAGCTTAGATTTGGCTTAGTTTAGTTTTTGATTTGGTTCTTTTAGCTAAAGCGATGCTCTATTTGTTAGTGTTCTGCTGTTTTACCTTTGTACTGGAGTTTTGCTAGTTTCCGCTAACATTTCTCATTTTTAACCTTTCAGCTAGAGTTTTGCTCCTTAAAGTTAGCATTCTGCTGTTTAAAGCTTTAAGCTAATGTTTAGGCTAGTTTTATGCTAATTTTGCCTTGTGTCTTGCTATTTTAACCTTTTGCTTTTAGTGCTTTGATCCTTTTAGATTTTAGGTAATGATTTGTTCCATTTAGCTAGTGTTGTGCTTTTTATCTTTTAATTAGTGTTTTGCTAGTTTTAGACAGCCTCTTGATAGCTTTAGCTAATATTTTTCCTTTTTAACATTTTACCATTTAGCTAGTTTTCCAATTCTTTTAGCTAGTGTTAAGATTCCTAAGCTTTTACTAGATTGTTATGTCTTGATCTAACCCTTGTTCTACTTTGATTTTATTTGATTTAATGCAAAAAGTAAAAAAAAAGAAGACAACAATTCAAAAAGAGATATTTCAGGTGCAAGGGAAGGGTAAAAGCTTGAATAGGCTTATGTAAAAACCACTCCCAATCAAATCAGACTACAACACAACAGTAAAAAACTATAAAATAAAATTAAAATAGCTACTCAAATAAAAATAATGGAAAAAAATATCAATACAAAAACCATCATCAAAATTCGATTTAAACAAAAACACATCAAAACACGTACAAAAATAAGAAAAATCTATATAAATTTAAAATCACTCAAATTTAACATTTCAAAATCAAAAGTTGGTTTTTAGTCTATTTTTATACACAGAGATATTGAAGTCCAAGTTCAACATTTGAATAGCTTGTTTAGCTTTTAGCTGATGTTTTGCTCATTGTAGCTAATGATCTGAATTTTTTAACTTTTTGTTTTGCTCGATTTATCTAGACTTTTGGTACTTTTAGCTAACTTTTTTCACCTTTTAGCCAGTGATCTATTTCTTTTAGCTTCATCATCATCATCATCGTTTATTTATAAAGCACAATAAAAACCAAAGTGCTGTACAGGTGCATGAAATAAAAACAAAGAACAAAGTACAGTAATAAAATGAACAATAAAATCAAACAAAACAGCAAAGGCTGGCCTAATGATCCTGCTCTTCAGACTCTTCAGCCTGTTTAAACAGATGAGTTTTTAACAGAGACTTAAACTCATTTAGAGACCCAGCAGACCTCACAGACAGTGGGAGGTTGTTCCAGAGCCGAGGTCCTGCAACTGAAAAGGCTCTGTCTCCCCTGGTCACGAGCCGAGACCTGGGAACAACCAAAAGCTTTTGATTTACAGATCTCAGAAATCTATTTGGAATGTGAGGCTGTAAAAGCTCAGTGAGATAATGAGGTGCCAAACCATTTAGACATTTAAAAACTAAATCTTAAAAACAATTCTAAAAGAAACAGGCAACCAGTGAAGAGAATTCAGAATTGGAGTGATGTGTTCACGACGTCTTGTCCCTGTTAATAAACAGGCAGCTGAGTTCTGAACCAGCTGTAGACGACGAACCAAAGACTGATCCATCCCACAATAAAGAGAGTTGCAGTAGTCCAGTCTAGAAGTGATAAAAGCATGAATTACCCTCTCAAGTGCATTATGAGGCAGGTAATCCTTGACTTTACTTATCAGTCTCAAATGATAAAAGCTAGACTGGACTACTGCACTGACCTGTTCTTTCAATTTAAAATCAGAATCCAAAAACACCCCAAGGTTTCTAACAGACACACGGCCAGACAAAGGGTCCAGTGGTCCAACAGCACTACTGCATCCTATCAGTTTATCAGAGTTACCGAATAAAATGACCTCTGTCTTTTTATCATTAAGATAAAGAAAGTTCAGGTCCATCCATGCTCTCACATCTTTTAAGCATTCAAGTAACCTATTTACAGACTGGGATCTGCTAGATCTTAATGGAAGATAGACCTGAATGTCATCAGCATAAAAATGGTATGACACGTTATATTTGCGAAAAATAGATCCCAGGGGGAGCAAGTACAATGAAAATAAAATTGGCCCTAATATGGAGCCTTGAGGTACTCCATACTGAAGGTGAGCAACAGATGAAAACAGCTGTCCCAACTGGACCGAGAAGCTTCTGTTAGACAAGTAGCATCTAAGCCATTTTAAAACTGTACCTTTCATACCAACAAAGTCTCCAGCCTTGATATTAAAATGTCGTGATCTACTGTATCAAATGCAGCAGTAAGATCAAGATCAAGCTTAGCATTCTGCTGCCTCTAGCTAACAACAACAAGAAAATAAAGGCTTATTAGGAGCAAGAGAACAATAATAAAATTAAAAATGACAAAACTATGATTCATTCAGTCTTTTTTTATTTAAAAACTCCATAAATAAAAGCACACTTTCAGATTTTTAATGGTTTGTTTGATATTTAAGAGGCCAACATGACCCAAAAAACAACAAGAAGCCAAGAGTCAAACAGAAAGGCTTCAAACTCAGTCACTTCAACATAAAATGTTTTTTTTCTTCTCATGCTGCTGACAGACGTTTTATTTTGAAGTATCTTGGTTCAGCAGATCTACTTCCTGAAGCGTTTGAAGAGGGGGTGAACACTTTTGCCAGCTGCTGAGGCTTTGCTGCCCCGGCTCTGATACTCCATATAAACGGCATCGTCTGCGCCTGACATGGAGCTCATGGTGCCTGCTCGCCTCGAAAACTGGAAAAGGAAGACGATCTTTTATCAAACCTTTCAGTTTTTTTTCACAATAAAAGCCCTGATGAACTCAATCGGTTCCTCAGATTACAAACTTGTCTCAGAGMCATAAAAACCTGGATGACTCTTTATTTTCTGGATGTGAAAAACCGTCCCGTGTTTTGGTTCTCACCTGCGGTCGAACGCCGACTTCTCCCGCCACCACTTCCTCCTCGGCGTCCAGGTCTGAGGCAGAGAGGACCTTCTGGAGCAGCTGCTGCTGGTCCTCCCTGGTGGAGAACATCAGGTTCTCCTCCTCCATACCTGCTAACTTTGTGATCACCTGTAGAACATGAACGAGAACACGCTCAGACCATGAAAACAAACGTAGAAGGAGGACAGGAAGTGAGTGAACCTTAAAGCTGTAGCCTTGGTCCACCAGGAACCTCTGCCTCTTGGTGGAATACGCCATCTCCTGGGTGTCCTGGGACACCAGAGAGTAGAAATACGCGTTGTACTCCTCGGCCACCATCCCTAGCAGAGCAGACGAAGGAGTGAGGTCTTCTTTCGCTGATTGGACGGTTTATTTCTGTTTTTATGAGACCAACCTTTCTTCGCTCTCAGGACTCGACCAAGTCTCTGAGCTTCCTGTCGRCGAGACCCGCCGTGGGAGGAGATCTGGATCAGAACGTTGGCTTCTGGCAAGTCGAAGGAAGTGTCTCCAACCTGATCACACATTCAAAGACACCTTTTACTGTTCTGCTCTTTATTAGCTAGGGTTAGCTTGTYTTAGCTAGTGTTTGACTATTTTTAACTTGTGTTTGCCCCTTTAGCTTGTGTTCCAAATTTTACCCTTTAACTATGATTTGCTGGTTTTGGCTAGCATTTAGCTAATGTCACCTTTCAGCTAGTGTTTAGCTTTAAGCATGTGTTTTTACCCCATTTTAGTCTTCTACTTCCTTTAGCTAGTGTTGTACTTGTTTTAATTTGTTTGTTTTTTTTGCTACTATTAGCTTAGCTTTGTTTAGCTTTTAGTTAGTGCTGTGCTACTGGCTTAGCTTTGTTTCGCTTTCAGTAAGTGCTGTGCTATTAGCTTAGTTTTGTTTAGCTTTTAGCTAGTATTCTACTTGTTTTACTTTGTGTCTTACTACTTTTAGCTTAGCTTTGTTTAACTTTTAGTTAGTACAGTGCTATTAGCTTAGCTTTGTTTAGCTTTTAGTTAGTGCTGTGCTATTAGCTTAGCTTTATTTAGCTTTTAGCTAGTATTCTACTTGTTTTACTTTGACTTATTCCTTTTAGCTTAGCTTTGTTTAGCTTTTAACTAGTGTTGTACTTGTTTTACTTTGTTTCTTGCTATGTTTAGCTTAGCTTTGTTTRGCTTTTAGTTAGCGCTGTACTATTAGCTTAGCTGTGTTTAGCTTTTATTAGTGCTGTGCTATTAGCTCAGCTTTATTTAGCTTTTAGCTAGTGTTCTACTTTTTTTACTTTGTCTTACTACTTTTAGCTTAGCTTTGTTTAGCGTGCTCTACTTGTTTTACTTTGTGTTTTGCTACGTTTAGCTTAGCTTAGTTGAGCTTTCAGCTAGGATTCTACTTGTCTTACTTTGCGTCTTGCTACGTTTAGCTTTGTTTAGCTTTAAGCTAGTGTGCTATACTTGTTTTACTTTGTGTTTGGCTATGTTAAGCTTTGTTTAGCTTGTAGTGTTTGGGTCCAGGTGTCCTCTGGCTTCACTCCGTACCTTGGAGATGAATATAGTGTTGATCTTGGGGTTGTGTTTGAAATTCTGTAAAATCTGCATCCGTTCTCCCTGAGAGGTGGGACCGTAGATGTACGGCCTGAGGATGGAAGATAAAAACAAGCAGATTTAAAGTTACCGTGTTAAAATATTCACAAAGCCTTCTGGTTGACKGCGTTACTTGTTGAGGCGGATGGCGTATTCCTTCAGGGCGAACACGTTGTCKGCGAAAACGATGATCTTGTCATTGCGCCGCTCGTGGAAGCGAATGAGGAACTGGCAGGCCCGGAACTTGTTGGGGTTCATGGTGTAGAGCAGAATGCGCTTCTTGGTCTGAATGGCCACGTATTCTCTGTAAAACTCCGGGGACATCGGACACCACACCTAAAACACAAACACGGACACGTCAGCTGTTGTGTTTTYRACACAACTTCCTGTCTGTAAGCGATGAAGACTCACCTCAGCACACTGGACTTTGGCGATGTAACCGTTGTTCTGCAGCTCCATCCAGTTGGCTTCATACAGTTTAGGCCCGATTAGGAAGTTCAGGTCCACGATCTTGTCGTCYTCCCTGACCAGCGTAGCGGTGAGGCCCAGTTTGCAGTGAGCCTGGACGATGGTCAGGACGCGGCGGAACATCTTAGCTGAAAAAAAAAGAACAACAGATTTAAAGAACCGTCACAGTCCGGCTGCATCAAAACAAAACTAGGTGTCGTGTTTYGRTTCGTCTCACCGGGGATGGTGTGCACCTCGTCCAGGATCATGAGTCCCCACTCCTGGCTCCTCATCCACTCCATGACCTTCTCGGCCTCCCAGGACCTCTTGGTSGTGTGACCCAGCATGGAGTAGGTGCTGATGGCCACCGAGCAGCCGATGGGCTTGTCCTTGGCGTCGGAGGTGAAGCGGCAGATCTGCGAGTCGTCGATGGTGGACCACATCTTGAACTGGGCCTTCCACTGCTCCACGGACACCGAGGAGTTGCCCAGCACCAGGCAGCGCTTTCGCACCGTGGACGCTGCCGTCACGCCCACCAGAGACTTCCCCGCTCCTGAGAGTCAGAACTGAGACGTTTAGTTTTTGTGACTTTTCAAAATACTTAACTTTATTTAAACATATGTTCCCCAAAGAAACAAATGAGGCCTTTTGCTACTATTAGCTAATGCTTTACTGTTTTAGCTTTTAGTTAGCCTTTTGCTTTTATGTTTTCAGTAAGCCCTTTGTTACTTTTAGCTAGCCTTTAGTTAATTTGACTATTACCTAGTGTTTTGCTACTTTTGCCTTTTAGCTTGCATTCAGTTTCTTATARCTAGCATACTTGTTTTTATAGCTTCTAGCTTGCATTCAGCTTCTCTTATTTTTTAGCTAGCACTTTGTCTCTTTAAGCTTTTAGATAACATTTTTTTAGCTATCATTGCTTCCCTTACATTTTAGCTAACATTATACTACTTGTAGCTTTTGGGTAGCATTCTTTTTCTCTTAGCATTTAGCTAGCATTTGTGTCTGAGCGCTTAGAKAGCGTTTTGATACTTTTTGCTTTTAGCTTGCATTGTTTCTTATAGCTAGCTTACTTGTTTTTATAGCTTCTAGCTTGCATTCAGCTTCTCTTAGTTTTTAGCTAACACTTTGTCTCTTTAAGCTTTTAGATAACATTTTGTTATTATTATTATTTTTTAGCTATCATTGCTTCCCTTACATTTTAGCTAACATTACACTACTTGTAGCTTTTGGATAGCATTCTTTTTCTCTTAGCATTTAGCTAGCATTTGTGTCTGAGCGCTTAGATAGTATTTTGATACTTTTTTCTTTTAGCTTGCATTCAGTTTCTTATAGCTAGCATACTTGTTTTTATAGCTTCTAGCTTGCATTCAGCTTCTTTCTTAGTTTTTAGCTAGCACTTTGTCTCTTTAAGCTTTTAGATAACATTTTTTTTTATCTATCATAGTTTCCCTTACATTTTAGCTAACATTACACTACTTGTAGCTTTTGGGTAGCATTCTTTTTCTCTTAGCATTTAGCTAGCATTTTGATACTTTTTGCTTTTAGCTTGCATTGTTCTTAATTTAGCACAATTAAATTAACATGGTTTCTCTGAACTTTTAACTAGCATTATGCTCCTTWAAGCTTTTGGGTAGCATTCTATTTCAATTAGCAGTTAGCTAGAATTTTGTCTAAACATTTAGCTAGCATTATGCTCATTTTAGCTCAAACACTTCATSCGTCTCTCGGCGGTTATGCTCAATTTCATCAGAATTTGTCATTTCTCCATTTTTTAAATCGCTGAATGGTTTCTCTCACCGCACGGCAGCACGATGACTCCCGATCGAGCGCGGCCGTTTCCAAACATCTTGCGGAGACTCTTCTCCTGGTACGGTCGCAGCACGGCGGTGGGCTTCAGGTCGATGTTGATGTCCGGGTTGACCGAGTCGTTTCGAAAGTCGTATTCAGCGAGGAGGGGGTACTCCAGCTGGATGCAGCGCTTCTGTAGCTCCTCGATCATCTCCTGCAGAGATGAGCTGTAATCAGCCCGACGGTTTGTGGAAGCCAGTTGTGGAAACGCTGAAAGTCGTACCTGGCGAATTTCAAAGGAGACGGTCTGAGTTTCCTCCTCTTCCTCTTCGTCCTTATCCATCTGCTCATAGTAGCTGAAGATGTCCTCGGGGACCTGTTGGTTTGAAGTTTGTCCATCACCAAGCTGCTGCGAGGTGGAAGGACCTCCTTTATCTGGGACAAACTTAGAGATCTGTCAGGAAAAAAACAATGATTGTTTCACACTTTGCAACAAAATAAAATAATTTAAAGAAAAGAAAATGAGATGAGCGTACGGCTGACTTGCTGTGAATAACTTCAGTAATCAGCTCCGTGTCCCCTCCGTCCGCACCCCGCAGACGACATTCTCGGATCACGTTGTCCTGCAGAAGGCGCTGGATCACGTCAGGGAAGGTGCTTTCAACAAAATACCTGAGAGTGACAGAAAATAAACAAGTGAGAATGAAGGTGAAAACAAAAAAAAACACTGAGTGATTTTACCTGTTGTGTTTGAGCACAAGCTTGACTTTCCCGTAGCTCACAGTGCAAAGCTGAAAACAATAAAACGAGTGAATAAAAGCAAAAACAATGAGTTTAAAAACGTTAAAATAACATTTTAAATCAATGAAACCTTAATAAACTGGACGATTCCATCAGGAACAGAAGTCTTGCTGAGCTTCTGCAGGTACTCGATAATATCAGACGTCTGTAACCCCACGCTAACAGCTGCGTACAGCGAGTACGCGGTCAGCTTGTACTCGTGGACATGATTCGGCCTGCACACCGGCTCTGCGATGGCCACTAAAAAGTCCTGGGCGTATTTATACACCGGAGAAAAGGCTTCCAAAAAGATGTGTCCGTCTGGAGCCTGGAGAAGAACAAGAACAGAGCAGTGGTGGGCACAGCTGACCAAGTTAGTTAGCAGATTACGAGTTAGCGAAGCTGAAAATATACATTCGCTAAAACTAAACYGCTTAAAATGTAAATCAAATTAGWGRAAGCTAATGCTAAACAGCTGAGCAAGTAAAAATGGACTGAAGCTAACGTTAACCGATAATGGCTAACCACTAAGACGACTGACAATCTGCATCAAAAGTCTTCAAAAATTATCAGAAGCTAACACTAACCGCTAACCGCTAATGCAACTGTCACTGAGTCTGCATCACACATCTTCATATTAGCAGAGGCTAAATGCTAACTGCTAACAGTTAATACGACCGTCACTCAGTCTGCGTCACACGTCTTCATAAATTAGCAGACGCTAACATTAACTGCTAACCACAAATTTGACTGTCCCTTAATCTGTCTCACGTTTTCGTCCACTTTGAGCTGAAGACTGGTGGGACGGACACAAACCTGTTGATGTTAGCTTGTTAGTAAGCAGTTAGCAGACTGCATCCCAGTAGTCCTGGGAAGTGGTAATTTCCCAGTTCCCAGTGGTAGATTTAAACTGGAACRCCCCCTCCAGTGGTAATATTCCACTCGTAAAGTGGAAGAAATCAAACTGCCCCCAGTTTCGATTTCAAGATGGCGGCTACTCGAAGCTTTAGAAAGTAGCTCCGTAACTTTTACTATTAATTATCTTGCTTAATTTTTTGTGCACTTTTAATCACTCGCACAAGTACTGTGTTTTCTGTGCAATACTGTACGTATTAAAATCAATGTTTTTTGCATGACATATGTAGTAGAGCTCTCTTTTTGTCATTGTTTACATTGTAGCAGTGTTGTAGCTAGGTTAGCGGCAGCAATACAATCACCTGTCGGCAAACTGGAATTCAATTTCATTTGGCTTGTTGGGAAATGACATCACTACCATTTACCAGTTCCGGTGTTGTACGAAATTCAGTTCCCCTGTGAAAATCTGTTCCCCCCTGTGTTGGATGCGCCTCCGAAGCGCCTCCCTCATAGGATTGGTCTGACGTTATGCCTGGACCAGTGATTCTCTCTAAGGTTAACCACTAGGGGGAACATATTTTCACAGGGGAACTGAAATTCGTACAACACCGGGAATACGATGTAAACGGAACGCAGTTGGTCTGCTAAAAGTTAGTGGAAAAGCTAATCTGTTAAATGACAAATCAGTTCTACTATTAGCTGTTAGCTGATTAGCARAGCCACGCCCACCAATGGAAACAAAAACAAACAAAAAAAAAAGTTCCTTACCACCCAGAGCGGACGTGAGGAATGGTCGTTCTTCAGCTGCATCTGGGAGCGGTAGTCTTTGGCTCCGTACTCGTCACGTTTTGTGTCCGACTCGTCCACCTGCTTCCCTGCGGCGGCGGGCACGGCCTCCTGAGACTCGTTACCTGGCACCTCTTCATCATCGTCGTCTTCCTCATAATACCTTTTCTTGGACTTCTTTTCTGCAGACCGACAGACAAGCGAACAAGTTGGGCAGCTACTTATCACCCTTACTGAACCACCCTAATTCCTTTAACATGTAGGAKACCTCTAGTCTTGAAAAGTGTTTTAATTTATTTATTTTAATTTTAATCTGTCTTTATGATTGTCCAGGAAAAAGTTAATTTTTCTGCCTCTCATCAAGTCTACGCTTAGCCTATTTACCTCATTTAGCTGGGTCATTCCTGTCAAACCACCTTAAAAAAGGAGGAAAATGTAACTCGACCATCTTAGATTTTGATTAAACTTGACGTATACTGTATGTCAATGGTGATCCCACAGCTCTGGATCTCAAATTTTAGGTCAATCAGACCACTGGTTCAAGAGATATGGTCGCCCCAAATGTTGGGATTTATGGCTAAAACAGATATGTCTGCCCATTTTCAACCCCATTTATCTCAGGAACTACTGGGCCCATTTTCATAAAATTRGTTTCATTAGAAAGGGAATTTGATAAAGATTTTAAATCTAATTTTTCGGTTTTAACATATTAGGGTCTACTTAATGTTTGATCTTTCCTATCAACCTTAAAATTGATGACGTGTATCGCACCTGACCTGAAATTATCGGTTTCCAAAGTTCAAGTTAGGAACCCACTGTGGGTCCTGAAACATCAAGGAGGTGTTTTTAAAAGTACTTTTTTAGAATAATTACATTTAAAATTGACAAACATTTTTTGGTCTGAATTGTTAAAAAACATGCAGTTAGTGAACTTGAAAACGGATAAAAGAAGCATTGTTACAAAGTGATTCCACTTCTGACACCAAGTGTTGATGTGGAAAATGTATTTTATAAATTAGAAATACCTTTGATCATTAAAGGASTCTTAATAATTTATCGTTGAGTTCTGCAGAAGATACGCAGCATCTCAGAAAAGTGCTGTCTGACAGGAATTGTTCTTATTCCAAAAGGTATCAACCAAAAATAACTKGGGGCACTGGTCTCTGCTACCGGGTCAAAAGCTGTAAAGTTTGAGAACCATCGATCATTGAAAAGCTTAAAAGCAAAAATATTGTTTGTTTAGGAGCTATTTTGATTTAAAATACAGTACACATCGGACAAAATTAACCATGAAATGAACATTCATTTTTAAATTTACATGTAGTGTATCTTTGGAAAACGAATATTTAAGGTTTTCACTTCTTCAACCAGAGGAGGATACCAAACTGTAGGAGAGATGTCATATAGCCAAATCTATAAAGATCTAATTTAATCGACTGGTTCTGTGTCCAAACCACCAGAACTCGCTCCCGTCATGGATTCTGAAGACGATGGTTGAATATTGTGACAATGAGACACGGGGTTGGGCTACTTGATGAAGCTTCAGCACTGTTTTTTTTATCTGGACAGGGAGGGACGACTTATGTTGAAGATCAAGTTCTGCGTGTTACCGATGCACCATCTGTCACATCTTCAGATGGAAGGTGAACTGTCAGGGGTCAGATTTATTCACGTTCCCCACACATTGGATTAACGTTGTGCTGTCTGTACCRACCCATCGCAGGCAACTAACCTCCTCTAAGACAGAAATCTCATCACAGTCGTTTAAGTAATCAATTAGAAAAGGTCAGCCGAATTTACTCAGTGGAAACATATCAGGTCACTCCAAGAAAGTTTTTTTCCACAACAGGTTAATCTGAAGCCAATACTGTATGAGCTCGATCCAAACACACTACTGTACATTTAAAATGCTTTTCATGATTAATTTTGGCCGATATGTTTTTTTTTAATTGCTCCTAAAAACAAACACTGTGCAACTTTTAATCTTTTATATGTTTTAAATAAGTGAGGGATTTAATTTCAGGAAAGTTATACCATTATGATGTGTCCATGAAGGATGTTTTATACTCAGTTGATTGATATATTGCATAGATAGCACATCTATTATAACTGGATAACAGAAGGTGAGAACACTTGTTTTTATTGTGGTTCAATACAAAAAATAAAGAGAAAGTTTAAGAAAAAACACTTGGGTAAGAAGGAAAAGAGCAAAATAAATACAGAAAATCAATATGGTAATGATGTAACAAGGAAAAAAAGACTTATAATTTATGGCATAATGAAAGTTCTTCACAAAGACAGTTGAGTGGAAAATCTTTGACGTCAGATTTAAATGTATTACGCTTCTGGAGAACATCCACACTTTAGCTCCAGTGTGACTGAAGGAGTTCTGTCCAAAAGATTTTAYAGAAGGGATAACTGAAGACGACAGGCCGGATCAGGAACTGTTTGTTTACCAGGTGGTTAGACATGAGGGGGCTTGACCCAACTGTATTATGAGTAACAATATGTTGTTTTTATATTATTAGGTTATTAGGTCTGCCTCGAGATTATATGACTCATATCATAATGCTGTTAATACGATCACTGTGTACTGGTATTTTCTCTGGAAATATATTAAATATTGTGAGATACTGTAGTAATTAATAGCTTATATTCTTAGTGAAATTAATGCACAACAAATTGATGTTTTAGGCATTAAATCCCAATTTTTTGAGTGTAACAGTTCTGGACAAGTTTGTCTTTTTTCTGATTAGAAGTTTGTCCATCACCATTATTTTTTTGTTTTGTTATTTGAAGATTATTATTGTTTGAATATATATATATATATATA
>NW_013952418.1:639661-640794 GCF_001266775.1 Austrofundulus limnaeus | reverse complement strand
TATATATACAGTATATCAGTCATTTTATGTAGAAAGTATAGAGATTAGTTTAAGATATAATCTTAAACTTATCTCTTTACTTTCTATATAATATGACTGATCATACTTGATTCGAAGAAGGTATTTGAATGTTTATTTAAATATACTTCCCTAGATATCAAAACAGAACTATTTACAATAATTATTAATAACAAATACACATTTCAGATAAATGTCTAATTTTAATGTTGACAACTATTTTCCGCTTGTGCTTTTATTTTTGTTAGCGCATGCGCACACCTCCGCTTCAACTGTTTACTTCCTGGCTGAAAGGTCATAGGTCAAGCGCKACTTGTTTTGCAGTTTTTCAGCTCCTGAACTCGCGGCGGTGATTTATTTTTGATAAGTATGAACTCTGATCAGCTCATTGGACCCGCCTTACCCCCGATGTTCGGAAAAGAGAGCTCTGAAAGCGACGACAGCGACAAAGATTGTAAGATAAATGTATTTTAGCTATTATGCTAACATACTAGCATGTTGCTTTTTCACATTTACATCTGATTTTATTTTTAACCCAATAGTCGCTGGTCCTGCTTTACCTCCCGGTTATAACCGGGGCGACCYGTCGAGCTCTTCGGATGAAAGTGAACCGGAGGTCAAAAGAGCCAGAACTGAAGGACCAGAGTGAGTTTATTACTGATGTTTTTTATGTAAATAAAACATTTGAACAAACAAAACTAAGTATTTTTTCTCCCATCAGTGTGAACACAGGTGATGATGATGATGGTTTCTTTGGGCCAGCCCTGCCACCAGGATTTAAAAAACAACAGAGCTCCCCAGAAAGGTAAACAAAAACACCTGTTATGKTAATTATACATATAAAATTATCAATTTGGTTCGGTTCAATACTTTAGTCTCACGGTTCAATACTTTTTTGATATAAAAAGAGACCTCTCCATGCCCTTTTAAACTTGTAATTTATTTAAATTAATTATGAACATTTGTTGAGCCTCAAAAGTATAGTTTTTTTTTATTAAATGTTGCTGAAACAGCAAGTTTCTCAGTGGATCATCCCATTGATCCTTCAACACAGAGCATCTTCAGAAGACAAGTTGATAAAATAAATTTAAAAAAATCTATATTGTTCCATACAT
>NW_013952418.1:637591-639560 GCF_001266775.1 Austrofundulus limnaeus | reverse complement strand
ATATATATATACACACACACACAATAAATCTAAATTTATTGTGTTCCCTCAGGCCACCTGCGCTGGGACCAGCTTTGCCCCCCGGGTTTTCCCGAGCCCAATATGACAGCGATGATGAAGATGAAGAAGCTCTTCCAGGACCAGCTCTGCCCCCAGGCTACCAGGCCGAGCCCTCCAGCAGCGAGGGGGAGGATGTGATCGGACCCATGCCGGCTAAAGGACCTATTGAAGACTCTGTGGCTCTTGATTTTGAGCGCAGAGCTCGAAGGATGAAGGAGAAGCTGACAAACGAGGTTAGTCCTTTTTATTTTCTCCAACCAAACAGAAAACAACGACCCGCTCAGCTGGGCCGTGAGAGGCCGAGCAGCTAAAGCCTTTCCTCTCTACACTCGGTGTGAACAGGACGCTCCTGAGGTGGTGACCAGAGAAACATGGATGACGGAGCTCCCGCCGGAGCTGCAGCACATCGGCTTAGGGGCTCGAACTTTCAAGAAAAGGTCCGGTCCGGAGAACAAGGATCGCTCTGTGTGGACGGACACTCCGGCAGACCGAGAGCGAAAGGCCAGGGTACGTAAAAAAAAATAAACCTCTTATCCAACGAGTTGCTTGAGTCTGTTTTTTATACAGTTGTTTTTCTCCAAAAGGAGCGCGTCGAAGGCAAGAAGACCGGCGAGGTGAAGAAAGACGAAGCCCCACAAGTTTCCCAGAAGGACTCTGAAATGGCCGAGAAAGTGTCGAAATACAACGTAAATACTTCCTCCTTATTTTACTGAAACGTTCGTGTTTCTGTCAAACTCAGGACTGAAGCCCCGCCCCCCTCTCTCTCCGTTTTCAGGAGTCCAAACGGGCCGAGTCCTTGATGAGCTTGCACACCAAGAAGATGAAGGAGAAAGCGAAGGAGAAAGCGGACACACCGGCGGAGAGGAGGCCGTTCGATCGCGACGCCGACCTGCAGGTGAATCGGTTCGACGAAGCCCAGAAGCAGCGGCTGCTGAAGAAGTCTCAGGAACTGAACACACGGTTCTCCCACAGCAAGGACCGCATGTTCCTGTAGCCCCCCAGTCACAGGGGGTTCTGTTACAAACTGTTGGTGGGACGGGGCTGGATTCATGAGGATGAGCTGGAGTTTTAAATCAGGACTGGATGATATGGAGAAATATTCCAGCAAATAATGTCTTTTTTCATGTATTTGGATATAAATACTCAGTTTTTTAGATTGCAATATGTTTGTAGATACAGAGATGTAATAGTTTCTTTAATACTAATCTTGACACGTTGTTTTTCACTTTTTTTCGTAAATATTTTACACGTTTAAAGTCAGGTTTTGTTGCATTAAAGTTGYTGTGACCGACAGTGAAAATGAGAAATAAGCCATTTCTAATTATGAATAATTGAGTTTAAGCACAGCCAGTTTGTTAAAATCTGAACAAGATGATGTGTTTTTATGTAAGGTGTTCAGAAAATAAAGCAAAGCCATTTTTTTATTTTGTCTTTATTTCACCTGTCATTAAAGACAGACCGGAAAAAACCAAGACACTCCTCCCTCTTCAGACACTCCTCCCTGTTCAGACACTCCTCCCTCTTCAGACACGCCTCTAGGCTGTCCCCGGTTTAGTGCGTCCAACTGGAGGCGTTGGGAGCAGTTTTGCTGCTCGGAACCCGGCTTGAGAGTTTGATGTCTTGCAGTGAAGTGTTAGCAGCATTAGCAGTGTTAGCGGTTGCTTTTGTCACAGGCTGATGATGTCATAAAAGCTGGACACCAACTTCAATGGCTGTGTTCCATTACAAAATACGTAATTGTAAAGTTCAACATTTAAGATTTTACTTTTACATTTCAGTTTAGGACTTAATATTTACATATTTATTTATTTAACATTTAAATTGAACATTTAGTAAAAATTTGCAATACGTAGGAATAATGGGCCTCATGCAAGAACATGTTCGTATTCTTATCCTAAATTTCTCTTAC
>NW_013952418.1:634762-636357 GCF_001266775.1 Austrofundulus limnaeus | reverse complement strand
CTGCTGTTCAACATGTTTATGACTTTTCTTCAAGAAGAAGTGAAAGTCTGTAAAAAAAAAAAAAAACTATTGCTTGTGAAACTGGAGCAGCAATATTAAATACTTTTAAACCTCGCCATTCATTTTTAGTTTTCTATCATTGTTTTTCTGACTAAGAATATTTAGCTATTTTGACTGTTTTACTTTCACTGTCAGACGAACGCGACGAAGGGAAAAAAAATATTTAGAATGAAATATTAAATTTCCGAGGTTCATTGAAAGCAGCGCAGCGAAGCTTCCTCGTCTCGTCTTCACGCGCATTATCGCGATAACAGAAACTTAGCATTGCTCCGAAACATGTCGGAGAAAGCAGAGGTGGATTTAACGGGTGCTAAGCAGAACACGGGTGTGTGGCTCGTAAAGGTACGTTTGTGGCAAGTTTATCTTTTGTCAGTAGAAGAATTAAAATATTGGTTATTTGTTTAAACGCAGGCTGATGCTGTATCAGCCTAAGTGTTTGTTAGCTTAGCTTTAGCACATGCAGTGTTTCAGTCTGCTAGCTTGTAGTAACTGCTGTGTTTGACTAACTGATGACTGAAAAAAGTAAATTATAACTAAGAATAAAAATAATTATAATACGGTTGTTGAGTTAGTTTAAAACTTGTTTACACTGCTTAATTTAGTTAGATGGAGCAACCCAGTTAGAGCTAACTGCTGAAAAGTACAAAATAACATTTTTAAAGCTTGGGTTAAGTCACTAAATAATAATCAGTGCAATAATAGATAAACTACAATTTCATACAAGAAATGTGTTTTAATTACGTCTACRTGTTGTTTCGTTTGGACAGATTTAATTCACAGTAAAGCAACTTGAAATAAATGTGTCAAAAACAGAATAAAATACTTTCAAATACATTTTTCTCTACAAACATTTTAGGGTACTAACTGTCGGCCATAACATCACGTAGTAATTTGGCCAAAATTTAATATTTGTATGTATTATCCTTTAAAATATGTGTGTATTATTTAAACAGTTTTGGAGTAGAATAATTGGAAACAGCTGTCATAAGTTGTGTATTAAAATAATGCAGAAACTGTGGCATTCCTGTTATTTTTGGTTAACAAAGCAAATTAAATAGAGTTTTGTCGTTTTTATATATTTTGGAATGATTATAGCTCCACCTTTGTTTACATTTCTACCCAACAAAACATCACAATTTGTGAAACTACGCCTAAAATACTGTTTTGTTTCGACCTCCAGGTACCAAAATATCTTTCTCAGCAATGGGCCAAGGCAACCGGCCGAGGCGAGGTCGGGAAGCTCCGAATCTGCAAGTAAATAAATGTTTCTGTAAGGCAGCTTTTCTGCAGAGAAAATGTTTAAAACATGGGCGATCAGAGTCCTTTCAAAGCTGCATGGATTGTTGCATTAATGCACCATTACTGAAGCGTTTCAAATGGTTTTAAATAAACAGATTTACCTGATASATCAAGTCAAATCTGTCTGTTTGCTTTTGTTTTGAAGGAAAGGAAATCAAGGAAAAACAGAGGTAAGAAACGGCACACTTTTCACATCAAACATCTCTTTTACTCTGTGTTTTCTCTCACATTTCTGC
>NW_013952418.1:629815-634729 GCF_001266775.1 Austrofundulus limnaeus | reverse complement strand
ATTCAATATAGACTAAAAATACAAATCATAAATGAAAGGTAGCAGAAGAAAAAAATCTTATCTGCCTCTTTTCTCGAAAAAATAAATTCATACAAAAATAGTCTTCAAATAACAAAAACAAAACCAAAGAGGAAAATAAATAAAGGTTAACTCCTAGAACAACAGCTCGTATAAATAGACATTATTACATATTTCTCCAACAGACTAAACTTTATCATTCTCTTAAATACACCCATTGATCTGGCGTTTTTAACACCATCTTCCAGATTATTCCATAATCTTATTCCTTGGACTGACGTACTCCGTTCCTTCAAACTGGTACTAAATTTAGGTTTGACAAACATCTCTGTCCCTTTGAGATTATAATTCTCTCTTACAGAATGTAATTGGATGTTTGAAGGCGATGTGTTTTTATGAGCCCTATACACAACTGATAAAATACTATAATCAACCAAATCGTAGAACTTCAGCTGATAGAACAATCTTCTCCACTTGTAAATTGTTTTCCAAAAAAGTGGACCAGCTGATTTCAGATTGTTTTAAAATCTTTTACCAGACTCCAAAACTGCTACAAGTTTCAGTAAAAATCAGGGCATCCTGATTTATTTCTCACCAAAACCCTCAAATAAAAAAAACCTTACATTGTACAGAAAGTTTTAAAAATGCTTCCCTGAAGTTTGAAATGTTCTTTCCATGTTGTTAGAATAAATATTTGTTAATTTGTCCAAATWTGTGGAGGAAAAAAAAGCATCAAATATGAACTTTGTCAAAAAAAATACGGCGTAAACTTGTCCTGATGCATCGCAGTAATCCTGGTAGAAAAAATCAAAAAGAAAAAATAAGTAGGTCCTCTGGATGAGTTCTTCTTTAGTGAAATGTTTTGTCTCTCCTCCAAGAGACCTTCAGTCTGATGAGTTTCATGTAAACTCAGCCTTATAAGCTCCGCCTCCACCTGGACAAACAGGTTAGTCACATGCAAAAGAGGGCCATCGCCTAACAATAGGCTTGATTAACTCTATTTAGTCACATGCAAAAGAGGGCCATCGCCTAACAATAGGCTTGATTAGCTCTGTTGTTCATAGAGGGTCATGTGTCCCATCACCTGACCCGTGTCATGTTATGTGTATGTAGTGAATGCAAGCGGGGCTCGATGTCCCCTTGTTTTTGTCCCTCTTTCCCTCTTTGTGTTGGTATCACTGGGACCCTGATTCACACCTTTTGTTCACAGGGGGCGGAGTCATACTTGCAATAACAGCGTTGTAGGTGTGAATCAGGGCCCCATTGATACCAACACAAAGAGGGAAAGAGAGACAAAAACAAGGGGACTTTGAACCCCGCTTGCATTCACTACATACACATTACACGACACAGGTCAGGTGATGGGGCACATGATCCTCTGAACAATAGAACTAATCAAGCCTATTGTTAGGCGATGGCCCTATTTTGTATGTGACTAACCTGTTTGTCCATGTAGAGGCGGAGCTTATAAGGCTGAGTTCACCTGAAACTCTTAGAGGAGAGATGAAACGTTTCACTAAAGAAGAACCCATCCAGAGATCCTACTTATTTTTTCTTTTTGTCTGCGTAAACTTGTTTTTATTAGTTTCAGAGTAAACGAGTAAAACAGAGCGAGTAATAAGTTTAGATATTTAACTAAGTGCTTAAATCTTGTGTTTCGTGGAAGTTTAAACTGAAACCCACCTCTGCAGGTTGCTTTCACTTTGAATGAAGAGCTGACGGTGATCGAAGGTCTGGAAGACAAGGCGGTGTCGGCTCCCCGCGAGCATCCCTTCACCATGCAGTCGGTGGGGGGTCAGATGCTGGCGGTCTTCACAGAAACCTCATCCGGTGAGTTTTGGACTCCCGGTCGGAGGACCGGCAGGGTCTGCTGCATCCTGAGGCGTCGGGGTCTCAGCTTCTGCTGGTTGTGCAGCTTGCTTTGTTTGTTTCCATATTTCTGTCTCTCTTCATCATCGTCTCTGTGTGTCAGCGTCAGAGTGAAGATGTCTAAACATCACAAAACCATATTTTATTCAGATTGGAACATTAGAAATGTCTAAACTCAAACGGTACGTGGGAGGAGTTGGACTCTGACGCCCTCCTCCAAACTCCTGCCTAAATCCTGGTTACCGTTCCACTTTGAAGAAAATATGATGCAGTCTGTTTTATTAACATTTTACCCAACATCCCAGCTTCTTTAGGATGTTGAACATAAAATAAATTAATTTTTTGTTTGTTTGTTTTTTCACATCATTTGCTGTTTCTCTTTAATTGGTTTCCAGTTCTTTGTCGGTTGACTTTTTTAATATCTAATCACTTCTGTTAATCGAGTGTTTTCTTGGGGAATAACGTCGAGTCGACACGAATCATCGCTGAGTTTGGACATGATTTGTTTCTGCATGGCTTCTTCTGTTTGGGTTTAATTTTATTTTATGTTGTGAGGCTTTAYTTGCTTTTGGTTCTGGTGGACTCGCGCTGCGCTGCTGACTTTCAGAGGCCGTAACGTCTCTGCACAGTTGCTGTTTTTAGAAAGCAAATAAATTGATTCAGGGTTGACTTGTTCAAACAGAATTTTTTTTAATTCCAGTTAATAAAAAGCATTTGTGCAGCCCTGTCCTGTCCTGTGTGTCGGGCTTTGTTCAGTTGGCTTTGCTCTTGTGCCGTGAAGCTGTGTGATTTTTAACCTCTCCGTCAGCGGCAGAGTGTGTTATCATGTTCACCATCCATCCCCTTCCTCCCTGTAGGCCAGTCAGAAGAAAGATCTGATGGCAGCAGCTCAGGTTCGGGGGCAGGTCCAGGTGAGTCCTCACGTTTTTAGCGGAAAGAGACAGAAGTCGCGTCTTATTTTGTTTCGCCAATTTGTGGCATGACAATAAAAAGACGAATCGACTCATTGGTAGATATGTTGCTGCAGATCAAACTAAACAGAGGTTTTGTTTTTTGGATCTTTGCCGTGAACTTTACGTGAATTTTGGACGGAGGTAGGATTGGGTTTTGACAACAGGACCGGCTCCTGGTGCTGGTTGTAGTCTGTCTCAGGAAAGATYTGATCTGATCTTTGGATTATGTTGAGGTACTCATCTGTCCGTCCCGTCACCATCAACCCAGGGGTGCCACAGGGATGTGTACTCGGTACATATCTTTCTGCAGATCTAYGTACTGTAATTTTTGTGAAATACGCCAATTACGACATCATCTTGGGCCTCATCACAAACAACGATGAGACACATGGGGGTGCCACAGTGATGCGTACTCAATCCATATCTTTTTATGGATTTATGTACTGTAATTTTTGTGAAATATGCCGATGACATCATCATCTTGGGCCTCATTACGAACAACGATGAGATGCACGAGGGTGCCACAGGGATTTATGCTCGGTCTGCATCTTTCTACAGATCTGTGTACTGTAATGTTTGTGAAATATGCCGATATCATCATCATCATCCTGAGCCTCATTGGGAACAATGATAAAACGCACAGGTGTGCCACAGGGATGTGTACTCGGTCTGTATCTGAAGATCTACGTATTGTAAAGTTTCTGTAATATGCTGWTGACATCATCATCCTGGGCCTCATCACCGATGACAATGAGACGGCTGACAGGAACTAAGTTTCAGAGCTGACAGCGAGGTGTACAGGAAATRGTCTGGAGTTAAGCTCCAACAAAACGGTTGAGATGATTGTACAACCACCTTTTGTGAGTTTCAATAAAATATACCCACTGGTTTATAACATATTTTGCTAACAAATGGACAAACATCAATAACATGCTTTTCATATTTGAACCATTTATTATGTGACCTCCATTTTTAACCAGAAGCCAGTAAATATTTTTTTAATTTATTTAAATCTTTATTAAAGACCGTCCTAACCAAGCCTGGCACAAGTTGGTTTTAAAACATTAAGACATAAAAAATGATGTTTAAATAATATGGAAACAAAATAAAAGTGATTCAGGGATTAAAGGTACACCTAAACCATCATAATTTTATATATGGGTCATAAGTTTGCCCTAAATTATGGAAAAATACTAAAKTTATGATTTGTCTGAGGGTACTTACTTTTCTTTAAAAATTGTAATTGTTTTTTCTTCTTATTAATGTTGTATAGTATGTAAGTTATAACAGTTAATATGTAATAWAAATGTAATAAAATCTTGTTTTTCCAGATAAAATAGCCTTGGAGGGCGTGGTGGTGCAGCGGGCCGAGTGCAGACCTGCTGTTAGTGAAAGCTACATGAAGTTAAAGAAGTGAGTTGTGTCTTTATTCAGGATGTCTGAGAGTTTTTTATTATTTTAAATAATATCTTTGTCCAACAGGCTACAGATCGAAGAATCCTCCAAACCAGCCCGGCTGTCCCAGCAGCTGGACAAGGCCGTCACCAACAACTACAGACCTGTGGCCAACCACGACTACAACGTAAGAACCGTCCTTGAGGACGTTGTCTTCTCTTGTCTCCCTCGTGGTTTTATTTTATTTATTTTTATTTTTTCTGTGGCTGCAGCGTGAATACGAGAGGAAAAAGAAGGAGGAGGGGAAGCGAGCACGAGCGGAGAAGCAGCAGGTGTTGGACATGTTGTTCTCTGCTTTTGAGAAGCACCAGTACTACAACATCAAAGACCTGGTGGACATCACCAAACAGCCCGTGGTGAGGATGCTGATTCGTCAAAACCTTCGGCTGTTTTATTATTTGGAACCATTCTTAATGATTGTTTTAGTTTAACTTTGTTTACAACCATTTATCTCACAGACGATGTTACGATCTGTTTTTTCTCCTGCTCCTCTTTAGCTGCTGTCTTGCTAGTTTTGGCCTTTAGCTGCGTATTAGCTTTTTTTTTTGTCACGATTCAACCAAGTTAAATATTTTAATGATTAAATTAACAAATTTAAGCATTTCTATCTATATATTTT
>NW_013952418.1:620961-629710 GCF_001266775.1 Austrofundulus limnaeus | reverse complement strand
GAGTTTGACGTTTAGCTACTTTTGGGTAGTTTGAGATTTTTGTTTTGGCTTTTAGGAACAATTTAGCTAATTGTAGTCTTTAGSTCGTCTTTAAAGTACCTGTGACAGGCATAGTCTTCAAAAACAAAAAGTMAAAGAAAACATCTTTATATTTAAGAAAGTTAGAATACACACAGTTTAACCCATTTTGTCCCATAACTGCATATTTTCTTTTGAACTTGATTCAGTTAAAGTGAAACAGGAAGTGACATCAGAGGGGAACTCTTTAACAAAGAAAACTCTCGTCTTTGTTTAATGAAACATTATTTGAACTCTGACTTTTCTTCATGTCTCTGATAGACTCAAAAAAATCTAAAGAAACATCAGATTCTTCTCTACAGTCTGGGTTGTTGGCTGCTGTAGCAACACTCTGTTTACATGCAGACATTCCCCTCTGACATCACTTCCTGTTAATTTACAAATATCTCAACTGTTCATCTCAGCGACATCAATTTCTTTTGCAGTATTTTGTCAGTGACATCTTTCAGAAATGCGTTCGTATTACAAAAAAATTGAAGTCACGGGCACTTTAATATTTTTAGCTTTTGGGCAGCAATTTGATCAATTTAAACTTTCAGTTATGGTTTTGCTAATTTGTTTRAACACTAGTTTTACTAATATTAGCTTAAAGTTACTGTTTTACTAGTTTGATCTCTTTAGCTACTTTTGTTCAATTTTTAATATTTGCTTTTACCCAGTTTTAGTAATTTTACATTTTAGTTGAAGTTTTGGCTTTTAGCTACAATTTGATCCAGTCTTCATGGTTTTGCTCATTTTAGCTTTTTAGTTTTGCTAATTAGATTTAAAATGTTACCTTTTAGCTATAAATTAGATCTTAGCTTTAAGCCAATATTAAATTTGATCAAATCTTTTAGCTGATTACTTAATTTTAGCCAGTTTTTGTCAGTGGTTTTACCAATTAGAGCTTTTTTAATAAATTTCAGCTATTTTTCTGTTGAATGAAACGGTTAATTAATTTTTTCTTGTCCTCAGACGTACCTGAAGGAGATCCTGCGGGACATCGGCATCTACAACGTGAAGGGAACTCACAAAAACACCTGGGAGCTCAAACCTGAGTACAGACACTACCAGGGGGAGGACAAGACTGAGGATTAGTTTGTTTCTCTGCAGACGATGGAAAGTGTAACGTTTCTCATTTCGCCTGATTTCTGCCKGTCTTTAAGGTGAAACTCCTCCAGACTCCATGTTCAGTCTGATGGACAGTGTTTGGGTCAAAAACTACAGTATGTTTTGCTGTTCCCTTTTGTTTAAAAGGAAAGTTTTGGGTGTAAAATACAGATTTAAATCTCATTTGTGAATTCCTGCTGATTTAGGTTTGTTGAAATTTTAAATTTGACTTTGGTAATAAATTTTTTTTAGAATTCCTTGTTGATTTTTTAATCCTGATTTATCTGCAAATATCGAGGCAACTGGTCAGACATTTGTCTTTAGACCTGAAAGTCTCAGGTTTATTTGCACATAAATCCAAAATGAATGAACTGCTGCCCATAAGAGTTAAACACAACACAAACTTATGAATGTATGCAGCACGTCAGCATTAAGAGTTCTGCACTTTTTAAATTGCAGTTGAGTAAAGCAGCTGTTAAAATACAGGCAACTCTTTTTCAACCTTAAAAGATATCAGCAGCACTGACGCCTCACAGCAAGATCCTGGGTTTGAACCCAGGGTCCTCCCCACTCACCACTAAAACATATCCCACAGGCAGTACAGCAGACTTCAGGCCTGGATAAATAAACTAAACAAAAAAGGTTTGCAACATTAAGTTAGTAATGTTTAATTTATAAAGTGTAGAGTAGAATCACAGAAATAGATTCACAAGGTGCTGTACAGTCAAAAACAAAACAGGCTGATACGTCCCCCAGCTCAGAGCAGGTAGGAGACAGGAAACATCAAATCTTTTCTACATTACGTTTAACTTGATTATATGAACTGCAGGTAAGACTTGACAAACTGCACAAAACCACAAAGGTTTTGCTGTTTTTACTGTTTTATCAACACATTTCACATCAAGATGACAAAAAAAAAAAAATAAAAACACAACTGACAACTGGAATGATGAGTTTCACACAATGCACATATTTTTAAATGACATGAATAGAGAAAAATAAATATTTTAAATAATTTATTTGCTTAASTCAGTTCTGCAACCTTATTGTCTGAGAAACATCTTAAACATTTTTCCAACTAAACAGTTTGTATGAAGCCACAAATCCCATCAGGCTCTTAAAATATCCATTTTTTCACATCTTCTCTACATTAAAGAGTCAAACTTGAACCATTCAGCTGATTCTGGTGCTGAACAGATGAGATCCGGTGGCAGATCGTTCTCCATCTGCATGGAAAAATAGATTGTAGCAAAGTTAAAGCATAATTTAAAGAGGATTGTAATTAGTCAAATTATTTACAGTTTGAATACATTAATCTGCATAATCTGTACATTTTACAACAGATTAYTACAAAAGCCCACCTGTATTCAACAGTCTGTCTCAGCTGCTGGATTCTCTGGACAGGTGTCACCATGACAGCTCTAAAGTCAGAGAGAAGAAGRAAACTGCATTTGTTCTGTCAAATATTACAGTTCAGTTCAGAAACACCTCACTGAGGTTGTTCTCCCCTCTTCAATCCGAGACGCCACAAAAACAGGCGARCAGAAAGCGCGGGGACGCTTCAATGTTGCATCTGCCAAAATGAAACCCAGGACGTCTCACCACAGAGAGCCCAGGCTGTCAAAGATGCCACCTGGAGCCGGGATCRGTTAMAGATCCAGAACAAGAAGCTTATAAAACCTACAATACCTGCACGATTCAGCCTTCCTGCAGTTTGAATCGCCTGCTTCAAACTCCTTTAGCTGCTGCAGAACAAACATCTGGACTGAAGCTCAACACACCCATCATCCTCCACCTGCTCCACACAGGTGTCTCATCTGATCACCTGAAAAAAAAAAAACAAACAAACACATTTTACTACTAAATACAGTCATCCAAAACCACAGCTGTAAAGTACAAATACTGTTATTGGTAGAAAGYCATTAATCCCATTTATTCAGTTATTGTTTAAAATAAATACTATCCAGATAAATTGTGTCTCCTGGATGGAGTGAATTTAACTGGTTGGATTAGAAGTATAAATATATACCATTCTGACACTATCTTAGCTTGTACACAACCCATCACAGCTGCTCGCCGTTAGAAAATATGTTTTTTGAGGAGTCGCCTCCCAATAAATGTCATTTTGGAAAATCTAACTGCTCACTTTTACTCAGTACTTTTACATTTAATACTTGAAGTACAAAAATTATCAGATACTTAAMGACTTTTGCTCAAGTAATAGTCTTAAATAAGACTAGCTTTTACTAAAGTAATTTTATGACAAAATTGTTACTTTTACTTAAGTATCGCTTTAAGGTACTTTATAAAACACTGTCCAAAACCTCTACAAAGAGCCAAAATCTTAAATCTCATTCTTCTACAGCTACATGTTGCTGTTTAAACCATTAATCAATTAATCTAAAGACACCATTTATTCATCAAATCTGGAAGCTGCGTTCAGAAAAACAAGTGGCGATTAGCATGCTAGCACGCTAACTTTACTTCCGTGTTGGGTCCGTTTTCCCACCGTAACTCAACCCGAACTACAACTCAGCATTATTTTCACATCTTAAACGCTTATAATCTTACTTTATTTTCCTGTCACGACCTGTTCCAGTCGCATGATTTGTTCAATGATAGCAATGCTAGTAAAGCTGCAGCTAGCTAGCCGCGAATGCACGTGCTGCTCACTCCACCGGCTAATGTAAGAAAACCGAGCATGCGCAGAAACTGCTGCTTTGTTCCCCGTCGTTGAAGAAGCACGAAGACTTACCGGACGTCCCGATGTCAGGAGGTAGAGAAGATTTAAAACTCTTCAACATGATGAACCGAAGCGGACCGAGTCCAGAACCGAACCGGACCAGGCAGGAAGTGAAAAGGGCCGCTGGAACGTGAGCTTCTAGTATTTATAGACTGTCATTAGCGCCCCCTTGTGTAGATAAGAAGTGTGGCTCTGTCGCCCCCTGGTGGCCGAAAGAAGAATTACAAGAAGTGTTACGTCACTCCAATTACTTTATATTACTCTCTAATTAACTGAACATATTTAATCTACATGAAATATTTGCTGGACTAGCACATTTAGATAAAGTAATTTAAATATGTTTGATATTTTTGTTTGTTTTAAGAACGTTTTTTATAAAATAAAACAGTGACACAGATTGTGTTAACATAAAAATAGCATTAATTATGTTCAATCAGAGAATTAAAACAGACCACGCCTCCGGTAAGAGCATAAAAAACACTAAAATAAAACATTAACTCATCTGGGGAGGGGGTACGTCACGAGGCACCCGCGCRCGAGCAGGACGCGCGCGCGCGCCCGCCGCCTTTTATCATTTTTCACTTCTTAATTGGGACTCGGCGCGCTCGGGTTGGGGTCCTCTCCCTGCAGCTTCATGCAGGCATCAGTGAAGACCTAAAACAGGTGAGTTCAGCTTTAAYTAATTTAAAATATAGAACATTTAAAAAGACATTTATAGCCTCAGAAATCTGGAAATGATGCCATTTTTTTATTTCCTCTTAAGTGGAGTGAAGAAAAAGCCAAGATATGTTCAAAGCTGTGTTTGGAAACAAGAAGGAGGGAGGAGGGAAACGTGGAGAGAAAAAGAGCCATAAACATGCAGGTAAAACCTCTTTACTCAGGCTAAAATAACAAGGTTTTTACCCTGAAGGGTCCTGGTGGTCCCATATTTACTTATTTATTGTTGGATTTCTGCACAGAAATAGAAAAACAAAAATGAAACGATGCAGTTGAGTATTTTTCATTGCACGAGTCTTTTTGATGATGATATTCAGGTTGTCTTCTCCTGGGTGGGATGAGAAGATCCACTCCAATTAGCCTAATTCAGCAGTGATGCTCCGTCCTGCACAGAGTGTCCCGCTGCTTTTATTTTAAGTGTGTCAGACGAAGTTAGGCAAACATCCTGACCTATAAAAGCTAAACGACAACGATCAGTTTGGTTTGTAAATAAAAGAGGAAAACCTGCAGCTGTGAACACAGTTTGTGTGTTTTTGTGCTGCATGTATTTTTCACAGGTTGGACTTGTCGACTCGCTGCAGCACAGAGGAGATACATGAACATGAGTGGAGCTCGGGATCAGAGCAACCATGTTGCACATTAATATTTAATCATTCGCTGCACCGGGAAGCAAAGAAATGAGAGGAGGATGAGAACTGTGTCAGCCTCATTAATACAGTTTGTTTACAGTTCGGCTTTAGAGAGAGATGCTTCATGACATCATCTCATTTTATCTTTACTTTGTTCATCTCCTCTCGTTCTATTCAACCTTTACATACCTTTACATTTTAATTTCATCCTGCCTCATCTTTTATTTTTAGCTCATTAGAATTAATCTCTTCTCATTTCATGTGTTCTTATCTCATCTTCTCTTTTTATTTAAACTTTTTTTATCTAATCTCATTTTATTTGATCTTATCTTGCATTTTTCACCTTCTTACTTTTCTAATCCCACCTCATCTTGTAATCTCTAATCTCATTTTAACTTTTCTCCTCATCTTTTATCATATCTCAACTTATATATGTTTATCTTGTTCGATGTCATCTCATATTTTCTTACCTCATGTCTCTTTTTTTATCATATTTGATCAAATCTCAAATTTTCTTTTCTCATTTCATATCTCTTTAATTTTATCATCTTATTTAATCTTATCTGGTCTTTCATGTTTTCTTCTCTCGTTTCTTTTCATCTTTTCAAATCTCATCCAATCAATATCATACTTTATATCTCTTCTTATCTCATTTTATTTGATCAAATCTCTTCATTTCTGATTTCATCTCATACATTTTCTTATTCATCAAATCTTATTTAATATTAGTTTTTTCTAATCTCATCTTTTTTCGTCTTGTCTCAAATTTTCTTACCTCATGTCCTCTTATGTCAACTAATTTTTTCACAACTCATCTTATTTCACCTCATCTTTTATTTTTTATCTCATGTGAACATATATTTTCTACTTCTTATTTAATTTATTCTTTCCTCATCTCATTTCTTACATACTTTAAGTTTTTTGCTTAATCTTCTTTATTTCTCATATGAACTTGTCTATTTTCTCATCTTTTCTCTTCTCATATAATCTGTTCTTACYTTTTCTCTTCTTAATCTTTTTTTATACTTTATTTCTTTGTTCTTTATTGTTTCATTTCTCATCACACATGTATCAGCTTATATTATTTGATCCAGTCTTGCATTTTTCATCATATTTATTCTAATCTCATCTTGGTTTTTAATATTTCAACTGAACTTTTACCTCATCTCACTTTATTCTAATCTTGTCTGATGCCATCTCATATTTTCTTACCTCATATCTTTTCATCTTATTTCATGTTATCATATTYGATCAGATCTCATCTTTTCTCATCTCACATCTCTTTTATTTCATCATTTTATTTAATCTCATCTTTTATCTGTCTTTTATCTCACCTTCTCTTATCTCATCTAATAGGTTTTTACTTTATATCTCATCTTATTTCTTCTCATCTTATTTGATCAAATCTCATCTTTTCTTATCTTGTTTCATATTTTAAGATTGTATATCATCTCTTAACCTCATCTTKTCATCTCTGATCTTTTCTGATTCATGTTTTTCTCATCCTCTCATTTCATTTTGTCCGATATCTCGTCTTCTCATCTTATTTCATCTCATCTTGATCTAATCTCATTTTTCTCATATCTTTTAATTTTACTATTGTATCATATTTCTTTTTATCACATCTGACGTCATCTCTTTTCTCATCTCATTTTAATCTTGTTCATTTACAGCATTGTTTTAATTTCTTTTTTCTTGATCTAGTAGCAGAAAATCAGCCTCTTGTCCTCCCAGATGGAGGTGAAAGGCTGAGTTATCTCAGCGAGCAGAGCGGTGTCAATCATTCTAGTCTGCAGTAAAGTTTCCTCGTGTTGCATAATGTCTGTGTGAGTGGCTTAATGGCTGCAGAGCAGAAAACTGATTGAAACTTTGAATTTTAATGCGACAGATGTGACATGATGTCATCTCTGTAAATAGACTCAGCTCATTCAACTCGTTTTAGGAAGTCAAAGCTCAGCTGAATCCACTCTCCTCCATCTTTTCTGTCTGCGTGCAGGCGGCGAGGCACGCCCCCCCGGCGCACCACAGAAGGGGGGCAGCCACCGGGTCGCCCACCTCCACGGCCGTAACGGCGGCCACGTGGGCACCCCGAGAAAACTGAAGCGGCTGACGAAGGGCGTGTCCATTTCCTTACCCTCCTCCCCCCTCCTCCCCCACCAGGCCGACATCGCTTCATCCCAGTCGTGCGTCCGGTTCRCAGGTGGGTCGAGAGCCGAGGAGAGAGCAGCTGCAGAGAGAAAAAACAAATGTTTGCTCGGCTTTTCCCTCCGATCAGGAGGGATCTTCACCGGCTTCTGTCGTTCCACAGAAAGTCCAGACGGTGTCCTCAGGGCCCAAAAGACATAAAACAGATTGTCAAAGTAAATAATTCAGCAAAAATAACTGCAGGCAAAGAACCCCAGTGAGGTAAAATATTCAGAAAATTTAAACTTTAAACTGTGACCTTCTTATAGAAAATGTATAAAAGATGTAAATAATTAACATGAACTTGTTGGCAACAATATCAGCCATTATTTTTTTCACATTAATTATTAAATTAAAAGCCTATAGTATTCAGTGTGTCAGCTACTACCACACAGGAATGAACTTACATTTATATAAAATGTTTTTTTAAGATAATTATAATCAGTTACATAAAGTTGTGTAAATAAATAAAACCACAATGATTTGCAAATCTCCTAAACCCATATTTTTATTTTTACAATGGAACAAACTAATTATATCAAATGTTTAAACAAAAAAAAATAGTATGGTCCATCCTGTCTATCAGCTTACAGTTCAAAAGCCTGCCTCTCTGATGGTATGGGGGTACATTAATGCTTTTGGCATTGGTAGCTTACACATCGTTTGCATCGTTTTGTGTTTGACTTCAACTAAACAGAAACCGTCTTATTGCTACGACTGAGCCCCGCTAACAAACACTAAATGAGCTCTACCTGGTATTTCCTGCATTGAAACAACATTTTAAGCACATTTTATAAATACTTAAACTATTACGTGTTACGACGTGAAATAAATAAAACAAATACCATTTAAAGTAAGAGTTTTACTCACTGAGTCAAGGTGAGTCTTGAATTTTGAACTCTCCCACTTTCCCACAGGGAATTCCCATAATCAACATGCATTATGGGAGATGTAGTTTATGGTCATTACTGGCTTCAAAACAGCTCAGGGGCCAGACAAGTATTATTATCCTTCACCTTTTAAAAGTTTTTTTATTTTGTTATACTGGATCATAAATTCAAAGTTTACCATTGATATACAAACTATTTACATTTTTAATTGGGTAAAAAAAGAGAGAGAAAAATTGGGGGTGGGGCCATTTTGATGGAACAGATGAAAATCACAAGTGGGCCGTATTTGGCCCACAGTCCTTAAATTGGACACATGTGCTTTAAACGGTTTCACAAGATGTTTTGCTAACAGACACTCACACATCTTGTATAAAGTACATGAAAGTGATATTTGTCTGAAAGTACAAGTATTTTACCAT
>NW_013952418.1:618374-620330 GCF_001266775.1 Austrofundulus limnaeus | reverse complement strand
TACATGAAGTTAACTGATCACCCAGAGCCATGAAAAGTGCTCTTTAATCAWTCATCAAAGCACCACTAGGTGGCGCTGTGTTGCAGCAGGTCCAGCCAGCCATTCAGAAAAAAACAAAAACAAACAAAAACCAGGTCTCATTACCTGTTTTGTTGCAGAGGTGAGTTTTAGTGGCTGAGCTGACAGAGTGAACATGCATGAGGTGAAAGTGTTTCTATCAGCTCCTCTCCTGCAGCTGAAGCTGCTTCCAACCAGCCGGAGACGTTGGTGCATGATGGGAGACACACCCACASACGATGCCCCGCTCGCACGCCGCACCGGCAGCGGTCGTACATCACGGAGAGGAACGCCCACGCTCGGCGTGTTTGCATGCACACGCACACTCGGGCTGTAGAACCTCCTGGGACACAATTCAAATTCTGCACCGCGGATCTCATCTGGGCTGAGTTAATCTGCCTCTCTCTCCTCTCCCTCCCTCTCCTCCTCTCCCTCCCTCCCTCCCGTGGCCGAAGGACGGCTGAGGAAGCCGGAGGATGTGGACCGGTGTTCCAGAGCGAGGGAGCCTCACGTCTTCGCCTCGCGCCGCGGCAGGACGGAGCCCAGAGGTGAGAGCGGAGTGGGGCTTGGGGGGGGGGTGTCGTGTCTGACTCCCCAGGTGTTGACAGGAGAGCAGAAAGTGAGGCTTGTAATCACACCCTGAAGGGTTTAACTTCTGCCTTTCAGATGTGTGCTTTTAATTTGACAGTGAACATGTTTGTTGCAGTAAAACACCAAAGCCACCGCGCTGAGGCGGGTCGTCCCGCAGCTCTTATTTTTACATTTTTTAAATAATTTGTCTCTCGTCTTGTGTTGCTGACCGGAGGGCTCCCCTCAGGCGGAGCAGATTTTTTTTTTTTTGAGGCATCTTCCATCCTTCTGTTGCCAGGCACCTCTCAGCTTCCCGTTTCCATTGGCAACTGCCAGGTGGTTTGATGAATAGCACTGGACATTCAGAATGTCCTCATGCTGCTCCAGATTGGGTCTCACGGCTCTGCTGACCCACCACACACACCTGGTTAGAATCAACACCATCCATCAGATTTTAGTAGTTTGTCAAACATTTATTCTAACCGAAGCTGCCGATGATCCGTTTGTTCCTCGAAACAATTCTTTTGGGTTTAGTCCAGGGGTCTGCAAYCTGCGGCTCTGGWGCCACACGTGGCCCTTCAGTCCCACTCGAGTGGCCGCCAAAAAGTGAYGAGAACCTGGATGATGATTAGAGTGAAACTGTTCTTCCCACTTCATGCAGCAGATGATGTCGGGTTTATCTCAAATTTTAACCAGAGAAACGGTAAAAAAAAAAATACAGTTTTAAATTAATGGACTAAACAAGCTTAAACTGAGAAATTAGGCTTAAAAACACAAGCTAAAGGCTAAAATAGCAAAATATTATTTGAAAATATCAAGTTTTGCTAAAAGCTAAAGTAACAAACAGGGTGAAAGTAGCTGAAAGGGACATATGGAAAACCGGTAGGGAGAAAAAAAAACAAAAAGTCTAGCTGTAGATAAAAAAAAGCTATCTTAAAATGATGAAGAGTGGCTGAAATCCAAAAATGGCATAAGGTAGCTGAAGAGTAAAAGTAGCTAAATGTAGTGAAATGTTATCTGAAAACATACAGCAAAGGACTTGTCAAGCTAAAATGAACAAAAAGCTAACTGAAAGCTAAATCTGGGCTAAGTCTGTAACTGAAATGTCTGCAGACCCCTGGTTTAGAGGATTGTAAGTGAAATGGTTACAGACCCCTGGTTTAGAGGATTGTTGGTTAAATGGTTGTAGACTCCTGGTTTAGAGGATTGTTGGTTAAATGGTTACAGACTCCTGGTTAGAGGATTGTTGGTTAAATGGTTACAGACTCCTGGTTAGAGGATTGTTGGTTAAATGGTTACAGACTCCTGGTTAGAGGATTGTTGGTTAAA
>NW_013952418.1:615008-616448 GCF_001266775.1 Austrofundulus limnaeus | reverse complement strand
GAGGATTGTTGGTTAAATGGTTACAGACTCCTGGTTTAGAGGATTGTTGGTTAAATGGTTACAGACTCCTGGTTTAGAAGATTGCTGGTTAAATGGTTGTAGACTCCTGGCTTAGAAGATTGTTGGTTAAATGGTTGTAGACTCCTGGTTTAGAAGATTGTTGGTTAAATGGTTACAGACTCCTGGTTTAGAAGATTGTTGGTTAAATGGTTGTAGACTCCTGGTTTAGAAGATTGTTGTTTAAATGGTTGTAGACTCCTGGTTTAGAGGATTGTTGGTTAAATGGTTACAGACTCCTGGTTTAGAGGATTGTTGGTTAAATGGTCACAGACTCCTGGTTTAGAGGATTGTTGGTGAAATGGTTGTAGACTCTTGGTTAGAGGATTGTTGGTTAAATGGTTGTAGACTCCTGGTTAGAGGATTGTTGGTGAAATGGTTGTAGACTCCTGGTTAGAGGATTGTTGGTTAAATGGTTGAAGATTCCTGTCTCAGGGGGACATGAGGCAGGATCTTTGAAACGGGGAGTCAGGAGTGAGAAACCAACGTTTGTGAGGAGGAGTGAGCTGTTTCTGTAATCCGTGATGTCCCGTCATCATCATCCTGTTTGGTTGCCTACTCAGTATGCATGTTACTCAGCTGAGAACAGTACAAACACCGAGGTGTGAGGAACGTGGGACTGCGCGGAGATCTGAGAACTGTCTCACGGAGCGCAGAGGATCAGGATCAGAAGATCGGGGAGGTTTGATGAATGAATGCAGACCGTGGATTTTGTCAGAGCAAAGGGGGAAGAAGGGGGGAATCCTCTGGATCCCACAGTCATTAAAATCCACAGCTTGTCTCCCGGCAGCACCTGGCAGGCAGAGAGAAACTTGACGCCTGGCTGCTGCTGACCTGAGACAGGAAAACCTCTGTGCTGGCCCGTGGATCCTGCTGATAATCTCACTGGATAAAAGAGGAGCAGCAGCCTAGTCCAGGTTTTCATTTGGTTCTTTACTTCGTTAACCCCTGTGTCCTGAACTTGTGTGTTTCTGTCAGACCTCCATGTGGAGCCCCACCTCAGCTCCTCCCTGTCCTCCCAGGAACWGATGACCAGACTATGTTTCTTACTGGGAGAAGCAACATCAAGCTCCGCTAGCTCTCCTATGGAGGACCGCAGGGAAAAGAAGGTGGGACGTAGATCTGATGACATCTCTCTGCTGTCATTAGATAGAAAATAAATGATGATTTGTTGTTTTTATCATTGAACATAATTTTRTTTCTCATTTCCATTTTAAGCACTTTGTTTGACCACTGATCACGGTCACAGAATGCTGAGTCAGTATATTGTTGCCTGTTTGTTGTGTCTTTGGTACATTTTGTGGTTCATCTGATCAGGACACCTCCCTTTGGAGGTTTTCATTTCCCACTGAGAAGACATGCTGGGAATATGAAGCTAAACTG
>NW_013952418.1:607057-613512 GCF_001266775.1 Austrofundulus limnaeus | reverse complement strand
AGATGTAGAAAAAAGGCTAGCTACATGTAGCAAAGCAGTAGCTAGAAGCTAGATGTAGAAAAAAGGCTAGCTACATGTAGCAAAGCAGTAGCTAGAAGCTAGATGTAGAAAAAAAGGCTAGCTACATGTAGCAAAGCAGTAGCTAGAAGCTAGATGTAGAAAAAAAGGCTAGCTACATGTAGCAAAGCAGTAGCTAGAAGCTAGATGTAGAAAAAAGGCTAGCTACATGTAGCAAAGCAGTAGTTAGAAGCTAGATGTAGAAAACAGGCTAGTTAAAAGTATCAGAAGTGTTTTTGATTGCCAAAATTGTAGCTAAAGACCCAAAACTCTCAAGGGATTATAGATCCTCTCTGGTCTGGGAACACCTCAGGGTCCTCCAGGAGGACCTGGAGGAGTCTCTGGGGAGAAGGAGGTCTGGGTTTCCCTCCTGAAATCGTTGCTTCCATGACCTGACAGATTAAGCTTTAGCTGCTGCTTTGAGAGTTTTAGTTTTTATTCTACAGTTTCATTATTTTAAACCGTTTTCTACTTTGTTGTTGTTGTTCGGGTCCTTTTCTCCACTCTGAGCTCTCAGTTTTTACTTGTCTGTAAGGTATCGAGCGGCTCTGCCTCCATTTGGCCCATTTTCGCAGCCTGATTCCAGCAGCTCAGCTCAGCTTTACTGAGAGCTCAGTTCAGAGGAGAGGAAGATGGATGAGGAAGCTGAGGATTTGGGTATAAAGGGAATAATGTAGTTCTGATTAAAATCCACCTCTTTGCCTCCTAACCGTCTCCTTTGTTGCAGAAATGTTGCGTCAGTAAAGAAAGACAAAATAAAGTTCAGAAAAATGTGGGATGTTTTCACAGCCTTCACTAAGACAATCTTTCTTTGTTAAAAAATAATTAAAAAATTATCTCAAGCTAAAAATATATAAAAAGGCAGAACATTAATTACATGCCAAATGTAGTAAAACACTGTTTAAAAGCAGCAAAAGCTAACTAAATGCTAAAAGTACCAAAACTAGATAAAACATAAAAGTAGTAAAATGCTAACTAAAAGTAACAAAAGTTAAAAATCTAAAAGTTGCAAAAGGTTATCAAAAAGTAGTAAAACTCTAGCAATAACCTAAAAGTAAATGGCTAGCTTAAGTAGCAAAACAGTAGCTAGCAGTTAGAAGTAGTAAAATACTAAAAGCAGCCAATTGTAGCTAGAGCCAAGCTAAAAGTAGCAAAGTTTAAAATGAAAAGTAGCACAAGGCTAGCTACAAACAACAAAAATTTGTTAAACTTTAACAGAACTGTAGCTAAAAGATAAAAGTTATGAAAACCTAGTTAAAMGTAGCAAATGGTAGTTAAAAACTAAAAGTAGCGTTAAGTTAGCTTGAAGCGAAAAGTAGGATAAAAATCTAATTAAAAGTAGCAAAACAATAGCTAGCAGCAGCTATAAGTGGTAAAATAAAATGGACTAAAAGCAACTAAAGGGTAGCAAAAAGATTGATTGAAAAAGTAGCTACAACCTTGTTAAAAATAKCTAARTTAAAAACTAAAAGTAGCAAAAGGCTAGCCAAAAGTAGTGGAAGAGTTGTGTAAAGTTTAAACTAACCATTGTAGCTAAAACAAGTGRAAATCTAGTTTAAAAGTAGCAAAATTGGAGCTGAAAACTAAAACTAGCAAAAACCAKAAAAGGCTGGCTGAATGTAACACAACAGTAGCTAGCAGCTACGGGTAATAAAAGGCTAGCTAATACTGGAAAAACTAACTGGCAAAAGGTTAGTAAAAAGTAGCTAGATCTTATCTAAAATGAACCCGGTAAAGAGCTAAAGGTAGCAGAACAGTAGCTAAAAGTAACTAAAACTTAGCTAAAACTAGAAAAGSTCTAGCTAAACATAGCAAAACTTTTACATAATTGCAGCGAAAGGTTAGCAAAGTAGCTAGAGTCTGGGTAAAATAGTCAAGTTACAAGCTAAAAATAACAGAATAGTAGCTAAAAGTTTAGAACAGCAGAATAGTAGCTAAAAGTTTAGARTGTCAGCAGTAGTTAAAAGTAGCCAAATGGGAGCTGTAAAACAAAAGCACAGCGTACTTCTTTTTTGTCTTCCAGTGTGACACCTGCGCCCACGGGGGTAGTCCCAGCTCCACCCTGACCCGCAGCACCGCCTCTCCGTGCTCGGAGAGCCCCACGTCCACCCTGAGCGCCGGCGCCGGAGGACCGTCCCTACCCCAGTCCTTGCCCTTATCCTCGCCTCGCTGCGGCTCCGCCTCCAGTCCCGGGGGAACCCTCTCCAGCCCGGCCCGCAGTCCTGCACGAAGCCCCGCCCACAGTTCTGCCCGCAGTCCGGCACGCAGCCCGGGCCCATGTCCTACTTCTGGACTCACCCCKGCGAGCCCTGGACCTCCAGTTCAAAGCCCCAACTCAACCCTGGAGAGCAAAGACAGTGGGATTATAGGTGAGGTTCATCCCCGTGGTTCCATTTCATCTTATTTACTTCAGTGAAGYAAAACAAGACTCACCTGTATGTTTCCAGCACCTTTAAGGACTGATGGGAGGTCTGAGTCAAACCCAGAGCGACTCGTTGGTTCTGGTTTGTGTCTCTTCAGCCTCAAGGCTTTGGCTGCCTCCTGTCAAATCTGGGACACTGCTGTCTTTGTYACATTTGGACCCGATTCTCTCAAAATAGGACACTTTTTGCTCTTTAAATAGAACTTTTATTTATAGTTTATTACAAAAGACACATCAGTCGCCTGAAAACTCWCTGATCCCAGGGTTCATTTTACTATTCGTTAAGGAAATGTGTTTTATCATTTCAAAGCTTTTAGCTAACCTTTGCTGCTTTTAGCTTTTGAATGTAGAAATTCCCTCTGTGATCAACTACCTCCCTACCTGCCTGTTAAATCAAGCTGCCACACTTTTAGCTATCCTTTTGATACTTTTTAGTTTGTATTCTGTCGCTTTTATCAAGCTGTTTGATACTTTTACCTACACTGTAAAAAATGAAATGTTGGATTTACTTAACCATGTTATGTTACCTGGTTCCACTTAACTGAGTTGAGTAAATTCAAAGCAACACACTCATGTTCTTTGGCTAAAAAACTGGTATATTGCTTTGAATTTACTCAACTCAGTTAAGTGGAACCAGGTAACATAACATGGTTAAGTAAATCCAACATTTCATTTTTTACAGTGTACCATTTTGGTTACTTTAGCCACCACTTTGCTATGTTTAGCTAGCTTTTTGATACTTCAAGCTATCTTTGTGTTACTTTTAGCTATCATACTGGGACTTTTAAGTACATTTAGCTGGATTTTTTTGATACTTTTAGCTACCAAACTGGTAGTTTTAGCAAACCATTAAATGTTTTTAGCTTTTCTTCTTCTGCATTTAGCAAGCTGTTTGATATTTTTACCTACCATTTTGGTTACTTTAACTATCTTTAACTATATTTCAGCTACTTTTAGTTAGCCTTTAGATATAGTCTTGGATCTGTAGCTACCACTCGGCTGCTACCTATAGCTAAATTGTTGATACTTTTAGCTATCATTCTGGTATCTGTCGCTATACCGTTCTGTTGCATTTAGCTGGATTTTTTATACTTTTAGCCACCATTCTGGGACTTTTAGCTATCATTTTGTTTTGTTACTTTAGCTACCATTCTGGTAATTTTAGCAAAGTATTGCATGTTTTTGCTTTTTATTCTGCTAATTTTAGCTATTTTTCTACTGCTTTTAGCAAACATTTTGTCCCATTAAGCTTTAGTTTTTGTTTTGCTACTTTATGCTTTTAGCCTACTGCTGCTTTAAGCTAGCCTACTGTTTTTTATTTAGCCTTTAGCTAACTTCTGGCTGATTTTAGTCTTTTCATCAAAGGTAGCTTTTATTAAATTTTACCTTTTAGCTAGAGTTTATCTACTATTATGTAGCTTTTTCATATTTATAGCTTTTAGCTAGCTTTTTACTTATTTTAGCTAGGGTCCTTTGTTTATGCTTCTAGCTAGTGTTCAGCTAATTTTATTTCAAGCGACTGTTTTAGTTGTCATTCAGCTCTCAGTGTTCATTTTGCAGAAAATAAGTTTTAGGATCCTGTGAATTTTGAGAATATTTTTTACATTTCTCGGCTACTTTAACAAAAATGTTTTTTTTTTTTTTTTTGTTCTGCTCAGCGACCATCACCAGTTCCTCTGAGAACGAGGAGCGCAGCACGTCCAGCGAGGTTCTGACTAAGGACGACGGCCCGTGTGGCAGCTCCGGCCTCATGGGCCTCGCAGTCGAGGACCGCCATCCGGGGCTCGCCAGGGACAATCTGTCGGCCCAACAAGCCGAGGCTTCGCACAAAACCGAGATCATAGAGCTCCGGACTCCGCCGGCACCGAAAAGACCGCTGCCCCAGCACCATGGCCATGGGAGCTCCGCCCTCGCCATGCCCCGTCCAAATTCAGTGGCAGGTAAATTATCTCTGTACTGTAAAAGTGTCTGTTAGTAAAATATCTCCTGAACCAGTGGATGGGTTCTATTGAAGATTTCAGGAAGAAAAGTTCAACCTGATTCAAGATGGCCGCCACACATGATTGAACTTAGTAAACATAAAGAAATGGCTGCAGCTTTGTCAATTTTACAGGTTTTGAGCTGAAACCTATTGTGGTAGTAGCTGAGAGTCATCCCCRACACGTACTCTGAGCACTAACAGATCACACAAAGCAGTGGGCGACACACACTCCTTATCAGCTGCTTAAACTAAGAAATCTGATGAGAAACCAGGGAAATACTGGAAATAATGAAAGTAGCTAAAGAAATGCATATCACCCGCCACCTTCTTAATGGCTATTTCAAACTAAAAGAGTTGCTGAAAGCTAGCAAAGCAGCTAAAAGCTAAAATCATCAAAACCTTTGCAAAAAATAACATAAAATTTGAGAAATTGCAGCTAAACTAACAAAACAGCCTGAAAAGCTAAACTTATTAAAACAGTAGCTAAAAGCCAAACTAAAAAAGATCGCTTAAAGCTATAGCTAGCAAAACAATAGCTAAAAGCTAAATCATCAAATCTGTATCTTAAAGTATGTAAAACATGACAAACTGTAGCAAAATTCTACAACTAACAAAACAGCATTAAAAGCTAAAATTAACAAAATGACAGCTTAAAGCTAAACTAAACAAATTGCTAAAAGTTGTAGCTAGCAATCAAACCTGTTGCTATAAYGATATTTGGCAAATCCAGAAAATCCAAAACAGGAATATTTGTTGCTAAAAGCTGAAATTAACGATAAAATGCAAAAAATTGCAAAACAGTGTCTAAAAGCAAAACGTAGTAAAAYAATAGCTAAAATCTAAAATGAGCCTAACTCTGGATCTATAGTCAAAGATTAGACAAATCTGCGTTTTTTTATTTAAATGTTTGAAACTTTGAGTAAAATCACCTGCTGTCATGACTGGTGGGAGATCATGTAACGCCTACATCAGTGTGTGTGTGTGTGTGTGTGTGTGTGTGTGTATGTCAGTCTGGTAACCTTCTAATTATGTCTTTGGGATGACTCTCAGCTACAACCTCACCAAATTTTAGCTCAGTGTCTGTGAAAATGACTGAGTTATAGCTGTTTTTGTGTTATGATGGCTGAACTGTGGCGGCCATCTTGTCCTGAGTTGACTCTTAAGTCAAACCTGTCCACTGTGACAAATTTCACCAACACACACACCCACACACACTTTGTTGCAACATACAAAGCTCAATAATTACCATGAATTTCTCCTTTATCTGCYGGTGAGCCAGTAGAAAAGATCAAAACCAGCGTGTGTCGGTTTTACGCCTTCAACCAAAGGAGCCGATATCAGCCGACAGAGCAACATACCAAAGCTCCCATTTTACCTTTGATGAATTCGGCTGATGAGAGGCTGAATGCAGCAGCTGTGACCTCGGCTCATTAATTAACAGAGCCGTTAATTTCACCTGAATAGGAAATKAAATGACTTGATTGTTTTGGKTTTTTTTTTTTTTTTCGGCTGCTATCTAACTACAGTGAAAAGTAATTTGTGGATCACCTTAAGCTGCTGCTCCACTTTCTCTAAAGCCCAGCCCCCCCGTCTACAGTTAGGATGTTTGATGGTCCACTAGGCTCGGTTCTGGTTCCTTACATGTCAGTTCTTTGTGGTGGAAGCAAAGGAAGAGGTTCCCTGAGGAGCGGGTTCACACTTAAAGCTGCCAGTTTCTTCACTCAGCTGCAGCTTTTATTCAGACTCTGAGGATTCGTTTCAGAATAAAGTCRAGAGAAACWGTGTTTTCTGTTWAAAAAAAAGCACAGCATATGAGCCKAAGAGCTGCTGAAATTTATCAGACAATGAACTTTTAACAAGACTGTTAGAGTTACAWTAAGAATGGAAGCTAAAATCAGCAAAAATTACAAATTAAAACTAGTAAATATCCTGATGCATCTCAGTAATCCAGGTAGAAAAAATCAAAAAGAAATAAATCAGTAGGTCCTCTGGATG
>NW_013952418.1:604961-606411 GCF_001266775.1 Austrofundulus limnaeus | reverse complement strand
GCTGAAAGCTAAACACAAAAAGAGGTTATTAAAAGCTGTAGCAAAACAATAGCTAAAATTTTACAATCATGAAAATTGTAGCTAAAGAATTGTAGCAAAATGCTAACATTAACAAACAGCATGTAAAACTAAAATTTGCAAAACTGCAGCTAAAACCTAGACTAAAAAATGCTAAAAGCTATAGCTAGCAAGGCAATAGCTAAAAGCTAAATTAATCAAAAATATAGCTAAAACTAAAATGTGAAAAATTGTAGAAAAATGCTAAAATTAACAACACGACATGTTAAGTTCAAGTTACAAAAATGACAAACAAAAGCTAAACAAAAAAATTGCTAAAAGCTATAATTAGCAAAACAATAACTAAGAGCTAAAGTAATCAAAACAGAGCTAAAAGTAAAATTGGCAAAGCCATAGGTAAAACCTAAAATAAGAATTTTTGACTGCAAAATTATAAAAAACTGTTTTGTAAAGCTAAATGTTGCAAACAGTAGCAAAAGTCTAAAATAACAAGAGAATTGCTAAAAGCTGATCTGTTAGCAAGAAACCCCAAGAACCAGTGATCTAATTTTAACTCACATTTTGTCTTAAAGCAATGTGAGTTTTATTCAAATGTTCTTTTCACGTGTGGAAAACTTCACCTGAACGATAAAAACAGAAAATATTTGAGCTCATTCKGCTCTCGGTGGAGAAGTAATCATGTAAATGTGTAGGTTTTCATTTCCCAGTCGGTGCAGGATTTAAGGTCTAAGATAGACGGAGGCTRAGTGGCCATATGTTCTCATTATGATCTGATGTCGTGAAAAAAAGATGCATTTCTGTAAAACTCCTACAGAAAAACTGACTGCTGTGACCTTCAGAACCRTGGACCAAAAACAGCTGAAGGAAATCAGTCGACACATTTTCCACTGGGTTCAGGTCTGGTCCATGAGTCCAGTCCAGAATTGTTTTGTTCAATCAGAACCCACTTCTGATGTTTCTTTAGATTATTTTGAGTCTCTATCAGAGAGCTGAAGAAAAGTCAGAGTTCAAATGAGATTGTTTCARTAAACAAAAACCAGAAAGTTAGTTTTCTTTAAGAGTTCCCCTTTGATGTCACTTCCTGTTTCACTTTGGCTGAGCCAAATTCAAAAGAAAATATGCCATTTATGTGACAAAATGAGTAAAATTGTGTGTTTTATGCCAAGTTTCTTAAACATAAAGATGTTTTCTTTGATTTGGATATGACATGTCACAGACACTTTAAAGCGGACTTGGTCAGTCCTGGTCCTGGAGGGCCGCAGCCCTGCAGGTTTCACTTGTTTCTCTGCTCCAACACACCTGATATGAATGAATATATCATTATCAGGCTTCTGCAGTACGGAGGACCAACACTGACATAATTAGAAATAAAAGCAGAATTAAATGAACCACTAAATAAATACACTTAAAATGCATCAATTACTTTAAAAAT
>NW_013952418.1:580703-602727 GCF_001266775.1 Austrofundulus limnaeus | reverse complement strand
GGTACATCCCATGTAGGGGCTTGTCCTCCCATGATGGTACCTCTAGCACCTCATCTTCTGTTCCCCATTGTCTGAGACATTTGTTGAGCACATTGTCCGTTGAGGCTTTGTCCTTGATGTATTTATGGATCTTGGATGTTTCATCCTGGACAGTGGCTCTCACACTCACTAGTCCTCTGCCTCCTTCCTTACGGCTTGTGTACAGTCTCAGGGTGYTTTGCTGGATTTAAGTTTTAGCTACTCATTTAATAAATTTAGCTCTTAGCTGCAGTTTTGCTAAGCATGTTTTGTTAGCTACAGCTTTGATCATCTTAATTTTTTGCTACAGTTTTGTTACATTGGACTTTGAGCGAARGCTTTGGTAATTTCGGCTTTTRTGTTTTGGTAGTTTWAGCTTTTAGCAACAGTATTGCTAAAGTAGSTTTTTGCTAGGGTTTTTATACATTTGTCATTTAGCTATGGTGTTGGCTTTTTAAAAATCTCTGTTTTTAGCTTTAGTTTTACTACACTCACTTTTAGCTAAAGTATTGGTAATTTTAGCTTTTGCTACTGTTTTGCTAACTCTGTTTTTTAAAGTTACTGCATTTAGCTTTTGGCTGCTGCTTTGATAACTTATGCCTAGCTACAGTTTTATTAATTTTAGTTTGTTTTGTTAATTGTAGTGTTTAGCTATAGTTGTGCTACATTTAGCTTTTAGCTGATTGTTTGCTTTCAGATACAGTTTTGGTCATTTAACAATTGTTAAGCTAATTTTAGCTTGGTTTTGCTAATTTTAGATTTCAGCTAAAATTTGGCTTCATTTAGCTTTCAGTTTTAAATGTGGCCGGCGGCGATATTTCTTCAAGGAAGGTTTTATTTCTAAAAGTAAACATCAGCGTCAGCACATCCTCCTTCTCTTCAYCCATGAATCACTCTGTGGTCTTCCTCTTCTCTTCCTCCTCAGCAGCTTTTATCTTTTAGCCAACAAGTCCATCGTCCCTCCTCTGCACACGTCCAAACTGTCTCAACTTTACTCACTTTGTTAAATGAACTCAAATGTTTTAACTTTTAATTTTGTGTCAAACTCTGGAGCTGCTTGGTTATTTTTTTAAAAGAAGATGTTTGTTCAGCTTTTGGTTATAAACCTGAAGCCCATTAGACCTCAGATATGTTCTTTCAGTTGACGATGATGATGATGATGATGATGATGATGATGATGATGATGATGATAATAATAATAATAATAATAACAATAACCACTATATGAAGAATGTATTCCTGGCCTGTTTGATCTATSTGCAGTATTTTATGTTTGAACAGGATTTTGTCTTTTGATTCATCCTGCTCTGAAGAGATTAGAGATTGCAGTAATACCAGATTTTCAGATTGTACAGGATTTTTTTTCTATATCTATATATAAAAGTAAAATCAACAAATGAATGTCTTGTACATTTTTCTTTAATTTAGATTTTTCTAATGTAAACATAGATACAACTGTTTAACTCGATCGCATGCATGAGAATAAAATAAAGAAAACTAACTCTGACTCTGTGAGCAGGGGGGTTGTAGTTCCAGGGGATGTAATCTGTTTACTTGGTTCTTTGCCTGGATTCATAAACCGCTTGGATTAGATACAGAGAGGACGGAAACTACAACCAGATTAAAGTAGAGGGTCTTCACTGGAATAATCTAAAACCATAAAATCCTACAGGTTTTACAACAACATGTTGGTAAAAACAGAATATTTAGCAGTATAAACATACAGCTGTGTTACGAAGTGTGTTCACRGTATAAGKTGAGGAGGATTCTCAGCTACTACCAAACTGTTTTAGCTCAGTGTCTCTAAAACTCAAGGAGTTTTAGCTGTTTGTTGTGTTTTATTTTGCTGATTGGCTGTAGCAGCAATCTTAKATTAGGATGACTTCAAAATGTAATAAGTTGGATCAAGACCTACTGAATGTCTCCAGGTTTGGGCTAAGTCATGGTGAAAGTCTCCAGGGTCGGGCTGAGACTGACTAAATGTCTTCTACATTTGGGCTAAGACCTGCCGAAGGCCTCCTGGTTTGGATCAAGACTTGCTAAATGTCTCCATGTTTGGAATAAGAATTTTCAAAGGACTCTAGGTTTTGACTAAGACCTTCCAAAGGATCCCAGTTTTGGTCTAAGACCTTCCAAATGTCTCCAGGTTTGGAATAGGACCTTTCAAAGGTCTACAGGTTTGGAATAGGACCTTTCAAAGGTCTACAGGTTAGGAATAGGACCTTTCAAAGGTCTACAGGTTTGGAATAGGACCTTCCAAAAGTCTCCAGGTTTGAAATAAGACCTTTCAAAGGTCTCCACATTTGGACTAAGACCTTCCAAAAGTCGCCAGTTTGGGCTAAGACCTGCTGAAGATCTCCAGGTTTGGGCTAAGACCTAGTGAAGGTCGCCAGGTTTGGTCTAAGACCTGCTGAAGGTCTCCAGGTTTGGTCTACGACTGACTGAAGGTCTCCAGGTTTGGTCTATGACTGGCCGAAGGTCTCCAGGTTTGGTCAAAGACCTGCCGAAGGTCTCCAGGTTTGGTCAAAGACCTGCCGAAGGTCTCCAGGTTTGGTCAAAGACCTGCCGAAGGTCTTCAGGTTTGGTCTAAGACCTGCTGAAGGTCTCCAGGTTTGGTCTACAACTGACTGAAGGTCTCCATGTTTGGTCTACAACTGACTGAAGGTCTCCATGTTTGGTCTACGACTGACTGAAGGTCTCCAGGTTTGGTCAAATACCTGCTGAAGGTCTCCAGGTTTGGTCAAAGACCTGCTGAAGGTCTCCAGGTTTGTGCTCTGGGTCAGTTTTGTTGCAGCTTTTTGTTCTGGACTGAGGTTCTAGACTCTAATTTCTTTGAGGAACTTCCTGTTTTTCCTCTTCTGCTGTTTTACTCCAAGTTGTTTTAGTTTTTTTTTTTAAACTGGCTCATTTGGTCGTTCGTGGATCTCGTCACAAACAGCTGATCTGTTTCGGTGCCGATTCTCACAGATCTGGTGTCCTGCCACGGCACGAAACATTTGGTCATTTCATATTCGTGTCGGCTTACAGAGTCGTGAGACGAGTTCTTTTCGTTCCCTCTCGTCTCGTTTCCTCAAGGACGGCGAGCGAGTGTCAGTAAAAGCGAAGACTGTTTGTGTGTTCCGTCTCCATGGATACGGTAATTGACAGGAGTAGCTGCAGCATGCGAGTGTTTTTTTTAAACCCATCTCTCTCTCTGACACTGAATTATTTTTTCCACTCTTTTCGCTCTGCACAGCAACAAGCTCCACTCGGCTGGAGGATCTGGGTTTTCTGGACCACCAGAGGYCCGCGGGGCACCGGGGCTCGGTCCGTAAACACAACACAGCTGGACGCACAAGTGATGAATCCAAAGGTATATTTGTCCATTTACTTTAGAGAAAAATATAAAACTAGAGTTCAGTTTGATTCAAAAACATCTAGCGTCCACTTACGTTTAACAAAGGAATGCATATCACCCGCCACCTCTCACACTGGAGTTTTAAACACATTTTAATTTAATGATACAAGAGCTCACACTCAGAAGAAAATAAGCAAAACAAGGTCTGAAAAGAACCAAACAGAAGCTAAAATGAACATAATAGAGGCTAAAATGGTCCGAAAAGAATCTGAAATAAACAGAACAGAGGCTAAAATGACTGAAACAAAGGCTAAAATGAACAGAACAGAGGCTAAAATGAGCCAAACAGAAGCTAAAATGATCATAACAAAGCCTAAAATGGTCATAAAAGAAGCTAAAGTCAACAGAACAGAGACTAAAATGAGCCAAAAAGATGCTATAGTAAGCAGAAAAGAATCTGAAATGAGCCAACCAGAAGCTAAAATGAGGAGAACTGAAGCTAAAAAGATCAGAATCAAAGCTAAAGTGAGACAAACAAAAGCTTAAATGAGCTAACAGAAACTTAGGTGAGCAGAACAAAAAAGAAAAAGGTCAGAACCAAAACTTACGTGAGCCGAACAGAGGCCATAAAGAGCACAACAGAAGCTAAATATGAGAACCAAAGCTAAAGTGAGAAGTACAGATGCTAAAGTTAGCCACACTCAAGCTAAAATGAGCTAATAGAAGCTAAAGTGAGTAGAACAATAGCTAAAAAGATCAGAACAAGTTCAAATGAGCCAAACAGGCCTAAATGAGCTGAACAGAGACYATAAAGAGCAGAACCGAAGCTAAACTGTGCAGCACAGAGGCTAAAATCAGCAGAATAAATGAAAAATGATCCACCTTCAATCKGTTTGACCTTTGACCTCCAGGTCCGGTGAGGTTGGCGCCAATAAAACCAGCTGACATCATGCTGAAACCGCTGCTGTTCGAAGTCCCCGGCGTCACGACCGAGACGCCGTTCGTGGGCCGGGATTGGCTCTTCACGCGTCTGGAGGAGGTCCTGAGGAAAACCAGCAGCTGCGAGGGGCGCGGCGCCGTCATCGTGGGCAATGCCGGATCCGGCAAGACCGCCATCGTCTGGCGGCTGGTGGCACTCGGCTGCCAAGGCGCTCGCACGCCACACGGCGTTCCCAGCATGCCTCACAGCCCCGGCTCCTCGCCGAAATGTAAGACTTTGATCTTTAAACTTTATTTTKTTATAACTTCATGAACAAAAACATTAACAAATCAAAAATAAAGAAACTAGATTTTCWGTAAAACTGAAGTCTGAATGTTCAGAGCTGAAAAACTGCTGAAAACTGCTGAAAAACTGCTGAATAAGCTAAAATGTCCCCTATTGTCTAAGTTCTGAAAGCTAAGACAAGCAGAAGAAAGGCCGACGTCAGTAGCTAATAGGCTGAAAAATCAGCCGAAAAATGACTAAAATTAGTTGAAGAGGCAAAAATCTGCAGAAAATAGCTAAAATGAACTGAACAATCAGCAAAAAAAAATGGCTAAAATAAGTAGACAAGAAGCTGAACAGAGGCTTCAATAAAAAAAAACTGAAAAGTAGCTAGAGGCTAAAAGCTGCAGATCAGATGTTACAGCTGAAATTAGCAAATCATGTGCAAAATCTATCATCACACTGCAGCAAAATGAAGAAAACCATGGTAAAAATGTAGCTAAAATTAGTAAGACATGTTGAAAATAGCTAAACAGCAGGTAAGATTAAATAAACATAAACTAAGATTTGCCAAATTGTARCCAAAAGTAGCTAGAATCAAGAAAAAATGTTAAAATGCAAAATTGCAGCTAAAATCTACAGAACATTTTATAAATTAGAAAACATTAAAATTTGAACAAAGAATGCTAAAGTTTAGACAGCCAAAACTGTAGCTATAAGTAGCAGAATAGTAGCTAATATTTAGCAGCAAAACAGTAGCTAAAAGTAGAAAACTTAACACTGCAGCTAAAATTAGTAAAATATGTTAAATATAGCAAAACAGCAGGTAAAATGAGGGGTAAACGTGATGAACATGAGCTAAACATTTGCCAAAATGAGACAAATTTTAGCCCAAAGTACCTAAAATTAAGAAAAAATGTTAAAATGTAAAACTGTAGCTAAAATTTATCTGACCAAAGCTGTAGCTAAAAGTATCAAAAGAGAAAACAAAGCAAGTTCAGAACTACGGTACGTTTTAAAAGAAAAATTGAATTGATTTCGTTTTAACTCGTAGTTTTTTAGATGTGGTTCAAGTAAAGTCCGATTTGTGTAAAAATTTAGAAGTGGGTCAAGTCGTCCCCTGAGGTTCGGCTGCTGATTGCTGCTTCGTAAGTGGATTCGGTTTGTTGATTTTTCCTCTCTTGAGCGGCACTTTTAACTCACAAACAGAAAATAAAAGAGGAGATAAATAACTCGTACAGATGGATCATAACGGCCTGCTGTGATGCTTTTGAGTCTTGCCTGTTATAAAAATAGAAAYGGCTAAAATACTTATATTTTTTAAATTCTTGCTTTGAAGATGAGATACAGCGAGGAGTTATTGTCAGATTAAAGAGTCATGAAGAAAACAAAAAACAGGATTTCATTTATTTTTCAGCACGGCTTCATTTTTTATTTAGCTTCTCACACTCTGTTGTGTTTTAGCTCGTTGTMATTATTTTCAGCTGTTTGACTCACGGCGGCTTGTTGCTCTTTGCAGCTGGACAGAAGCYGGGAAAAGGAGTCTCCAAGCAGCCGGCTGAGGTCCAGTCTGACCAGAACTCTGCTGCAGGAACCAGTGAGAGTCCAGCTATGAGGAAGGAGGCTGTCAGAGGCCTCGCTGCCAAGGTAGCYGAAGAATCAGATTGAAGCTAGCCTGAAATGACCAAATCTGGAGCTAAAAGCTAAAAGTAGCAAAGCTGTATCTAAAAGCTGAATGTACCAAAACAACAGCTTCATAACTAAATGTTGCCAGTTCCTAAAATCTAAATGTAGCAAAACTGTGGCTWAAAGTTCAAATTAGCAAAACTATAGCTGAAAGAGAAAAATTCGATTCACTTCGGCTACGTTTTTGTTTGTGTTGCTACATTTTGATCAAGCTAAAACAATTGCTAAAAGCTAAATGTAGCAAACATGAACTTCAAATGTGCAGAGCTGTAGCTACAGTAAATGCTAAATGTCACACCATCACTAAGAGTTAAATTTAGCAAAACAGTAGGTGAAGGTTAAAATAAAMAACRGCTCAAAGCTAAAATTAGCAACAATTTAGCTAAAAGCAAAATTTAACAAAACAGAAACTTAAACAAAAATGACCAAAACTGCTGCTAAAAGCTAAAATTATCAAACAGTAGCTCAAAACTAAATGCAACCAAACAATCGCTAAATTTACCAGAGATGAAATTAGTGAAACAGCTTCTAAAACAAAACAGTAGCTAAAAGCTATGTTAGCAYATCTGTCACTAAAAGCTAAAAATAAATAATGAGCTCAAAACTAAACAATGCAAAAATGATACAAGTAGCAAAACTGTAGCTAAAAGCTAAATGTAGCAAAGCCATTACTAAAAGCTAAATTTAGCAAAACAGTAGGTAAAGATTGAAACAAACAAGAAAATAGCTCAAAGCTAAAATTAGCAACAGTGTAGTTAAAAACTAAAATTAGCAAAACAGTAGCTTAAACAAAATTGAACTAAAATGTAGCCAAAACTAAACATTAAAACTGCAGCTCAAAGCCAAAATTAGCAAACTAAAAGCTTAAAGCTAAAAATGACAAACAGTAGCTTAAAGTTAATTGAAGCCAAACTACAGGTAACAGCTAAATTTACCAAAATGGTAGCAAAGAATTGAAATTAGCTGTAAGAAAAGCACCAATAGGCAAAAACAATGGAAGTACGCTGACTTTGATTTCAGATGAAAAACTCTGTTGGTGTATTTTTAATGCAAAATGTTTTTGTAAATAAAATTCAATATTTCAAAAAGCACAAAAGTAAAAGAAAAAAGTCAAAACWGTTTTTCAGAGTGAGTTGAACGTTTTTGTTTAAAAAATTGTGTAAAACAGCTCAAAGTATGAGGAACAAAAACTGTTTTACAGATAACGAGCTAAAAGAGTACTAGCTAACGGTCCAACAGCATCTGAGGCCTTTTAGGTTCAAACTCAAAGCTGCGGTGTACGGGATAAATGTTGTGCCAGCAGGAACTGAATCTGAATTGCTCAGATTGAATCTGAATGTGCATAATTTGAAATTGAATGCATTGATTTGAAAATAAATTTCACTAAATTGAAACTGAATTTAAAGTTTTTAATGTGAATTAATTTGTTTGAAAATGTATTTTGGCTTATTAAAAATTTAGTTTGACTACTTTCACTTTCAGTTCCATAATTCAGATTTTTGTGTCACATCCTGGTCCTTGAGAAAGCCAGGCAGAGTAATCAAACACAGATCCACAGATTTACGTTTGGTATGTAACAGAGTTGATGCAATCCACTGTAAAAGTGATAAAAACAGACAAGTTATTTTACTGCAGTGGTTAATTTTACCTATATGTAGAAAATGTTACATTTACATCACATCATGATGTGATGTAAATGTAACATTTTCTACATTTTCATTTCCTTTTGGCACAAGATTGATCCCATACAGGTGGACAAAACTTCAGGACCTTTAGTTCATCTGTAGAACCGCTGAAGAAGAGCTCGTTTAAAAATATTACTAAAGACCTCGACTCCCGGGACGCAAACGAATGGATGACTCGAGACTTTCGCACAAAGCAGAGTGAGTCGTAAAAAGTATTTATTTTTTTAAAATTCAGAGAATTTCAGCCAAACGTTTACAATAAAACACAAAAACAACGCTGAAGGTTTTTGATTCAGGATCTAAAACAAAATAAAATCAGAAAAATGGATCTATCGTTTTTACTTTTCACAGCACAGATAAATATTTTTATTTTTAATAATAATCAGAATGTCTAAAGGTTTCACATGAAACCTCGTGGAGGATTTTTTATTTTTTTTTTGAGCAAACCTCGCTGTCAACGGCAGCCGGACCGGTTCCCATGGAAACTCTTATTGAGGCCAAGTTAATAAATTTAGAAGCATCCGTGTGTCTGTGCTGCTCTGCAGCCTGATCCACATGAGCCCAGAACCCGAGAGGAACCCTCTGACATCAGTGTCATCAGAGACCAGGACCAGGACCAGAAAACAGGACCAGAGCCAGAAAACAGAACCAGAAAACAGGACCAGGACCAGGACCAGAAAACAGGACCACAACCAGGACCAGAAAACAGGACCAGATAACTGAACCAGGAGCAGAAAACAGGACCAGAAACCAGGACCAGGATCAGAAAATAGGACCAGAAAACAGGACCAGAACCAGGACCCTGCTGAGCAGCCCTCCTGCAGCTCCAGAATATTTACCTCAATGTGTCTGTCTGTCAGCAAAATATCMCTGGCATCACTGGGTGGATTTTAGGGAAACCTTCAGCTGTTATGAGCTAAAATCTTAAGTGGTCGTAGCTGAGTCATCCCTAACTCGCGCTCTGAGAGTGAGATTACATCCACAGCATTTTCTGCTGAAACTTTAGCATGAAACAGTGACTAAAAGCTAAAAAAGTAAAATATTAGCTAAAAGTTAAAACAAGTAAAACACAAGCCTAAAGCTAAAATTAGCCAAGCTGTAAAAGCTTAAAACAGCAAAAAAATAGCTTGAAGCAGAATGTTACAAAAAACTTGCTGAAACTGTGGCTGAAAGCTAAAATTAGCTAAATTATAGAAAAGTGAAAATTGGCAAACCTTCAGCTAAATGTAGCAAACATTGTTAAAAGTTCAAATTGGCAAAACTGCAGCTGAAAGCTAAAATTACCCCAAAACTTGCTAAAAGATAAATGTAGCAAACTTATAGCTCAAAGCTAAAAATAACAAAATAATAGCTTAAAGCAAAATGTTGCAGAACAGTTGCTGAAACATAAACTTAGCAAAACAGTAGGTAGCCTAAAGGTTGAAATAAGACAACCACTAAAAGCTAAAATTAATAAAACTGTAGCTACAAACCAAAATTGTTGCTAATAGCTAACATTGGCTAAATTATACCTTAGGCGGAATGTAGCAAAATATTATTAAAATTTCAAAGTAGCAAAACTTTAGCGAAAAGCTAAAGAACGCAAAACTGTGTATAAAAGCCAAAATTAYCCAAACACTAGCTAAAAGCTAAAAATAACAAAATATTAGCTTTATCAGCAAGTGTTTTGTAACGTTCTGCCTCAAGCTAGTGTTTTGTTGTTTTAAGCTTCTACAGCTCGGCTAATTTTAGAAAAAATTTTAACAGTAAAAATTTTTACATTAAGCTACAAACCAAAATAGTAGCTAATAGCTAAAATTGGCTAAATTATATCTTAAGTTAAATGTAGCAAAACATTATTAAAAGTTCAAAGCAGCAAAAATAGCAGAAAGCTGAAGAAAATAAAATACAAATAAAAGTAATCTTTATCTAAAAACTAGCTAAAAGATAAACATTGTGAATCTGTAGCTAAAAGCTATAAATGACCAAACAAAAGCTTAAAGTGAAATGTTGAGAAACAGTCGTGGAAAGCTTAACAAAGCAAAACCGTAGCCTAATGCTAACTTTAGCTAAATGGTAGGTAATGGTTTAAATAAGGAGAACAGCAAAACTCTGAAATCAGCAATAAGCAAGAATTACCCAAACAGTAGCTAATGGCTTAAGCAAAACTGTAGCTAAATGCTAACCTTAGCAAAATGGTAGGTAATGGTTTAAATAAGGAGAAGAACAGCAAAACTCTGAAATCAGCAAAAATTACCCAAACGGTAGCTAATGGCCAAACAAAGCAAACCTGTAGCTACATTTTAAAAYGAACCAAACCATAGCTGAAAGCTAAAACTAGAAAAACAACTTCTAAGACCTAAAATTAGCAAAGCTATTAGCTGAAAGTTCAAATGAGCAAAACTACTACCAATAAGAACTCATGGACGGACACAACACCCRGCTGTAACGTCTGTATTCCTTCACCTTCCAGGTGGTGTCGTACCACTTCTGCCAGGCAGACAACACCTACACCTGTCTGGTTCCAGAGTTCGTGCACAGCGTCGCCGCCCTGCTGGCCAGAGCGCCTCAGCTGGCCGCATACCGAGAGCTGCTGGTCCAAGAGCCTCACCTGCAGAACACGCTCAGCTTACGCTCCTGCGTTCAGGACCCCATCGCCGCCTTCAGGAAGGGAGTCCTGGAGCCGCTCGCCGGACTGCGCAAAGGTAACCGTGCTAACCGGAGCCCACGGTCTTTAGATATTATTCACTTTAGCTGCTTTATATAAATATTTTACTGTTTGCTTTGGTCGCKTAATTATTTCAGAACGAAGGCTGCCCGAGGAAGACTACATCATCCTGGTTGACAGCCTCAATGAAGCCGAGTTTCACAAGCCCGACTACGGCGACACCATCGCCACCTTCATCACCAAAATCATCTCCAAGTTCCCGGCGTGGCTGAAGCTGGTGGTCACGGTCAGGACAGGCCTGGTGGTGAGTTGCTCAGATGGTCCAAGGGGGGCTGGCGTTCTGTCAGCGGTTAATCATCCGCTCCAAGCCGGCTCCTTCAAGGTGGCGATTYTCATCGACCACATCATTTCTCTTTGCCGCCCACTCTGCTTCCACACATCTGCGCTCGCTGGTCCCACTCACTCCGTCCCACAGAGTCCCATGGTGGTCACGATGAACTCCAGAGAGAAAAGGTTCAGAGAAAAGGTTCAGAAAAAAAAAAGTTTCAGGGAAAATGTTCAGAGAAAATGTTCAGAGAAAAGGTTCAGAGAAAAAAAAGGTTCAGGGAAAAGGTTCAGAGAAAAGGTTCTGGAAAGTGTTCAGAGAAAAGGTTCAGAGAAAATGTTCAGAGAAAAGGTTCAGAGAAAAGGTTCAGGAAAGTGTTCGGAGAAAAGGTTCAGAGAAAAGGTTCAAGGAAAAGGTTCAAGGAAAAGGTTCAAGGAAAAGGTTCAGGGAAAAGGTTCAGGAAAGTGTTCGGAGAAAAGGTTCAGAGAAAAGGTTCAAGGAAAATGTTCAGAGAAAATGTTCAGAGAAAAGGTTCAGAGAAAAGGTTCAGGAAAGTGTTCGGAGAAAAGGTTCAAGGAAAAGGTTCAGGGAAAAGGTTCAGGAAAGTGTTCAGAGAAAAGGTTCGAGGAAAAGGTTCATAGAAAAGGTTCATAGAAAAGGTTCAGAGAAGTGTTAAGAGAAAAAGGTTCTGGGAAAATGTTCTGGGAAAAGGTTCAGGAAAAAGGTTCAGGAAAGTGTTCAGAGAAAATGTTCGAGGAAAAGGTTCATAGAAAAGGTTCATAGAAAAGGTTCAGGGAAAAGGTTCAGGAAAGTGTTCAGAGAAAAGGTTCATAGAAAAGGTTCAAGGAAAAGGTTCAGAGAAAAGGTTCAGAGAAAAGGTTCAGGAAAAGGTTCATAGAAAAGGTTCAAGAGAAAAGGTTCAGAGAAAAGGTTCAGAGAAAAGGTTCAGAGAAAAGGTTCAGAGAAAATGTTCAAGAGAAAAGGTTCAGGAAAAGGTTCAGGGAAAAGGTTCAAGAGAAAAGGTTCAGGAAAGTGTTCAGAGAAAAGGTTCAAGGAAAAGGTTCAGAGAAAATGTTCAGAGAAAATGTTCAGAGAAAAGGTTTAGAGAAAAGGTTCAGGGAAAAGGTTCAGGGAAAAGGTTCAGGAAAATGTTCAGAGAAAAGGTTCAGAATTTGTTCATTCAAGTGTGAACGCTGAGTCAGCAGTTATTGTTTCTTCCTCACCGCTCTCAGAAACTTAGTTTTCACTGTTCGTAAATCAAAACATTCGGCTGGATCAAGAATCGTGTGCTGAGACTTTTGGAAGTTTTATACTTTTTTAAATATTTGACTCTTTATAAGGATATATTAAAATCTAAATATGTTTTAGCAAACAAGTTGTATTTTTGCCTTTTTAGGSTCCAATTTTTAGCTGCTGCTCTACTATTTTTAGCTATCAGCTACTGCTTTGCTACTTTTAGCTACTTTTCTGTTAAATTTAGCTTTTTTGCCTCAGTTTTATTAATTTTAGCATCTACTGAAAATATTTTAGCTCAAGCACATTTTAGGTAAAATTTTGCTAGTGATATGAAGTCTTTGCTAATTTCAGCTAAAGCTTTGCCTTTTTTATTTTAAGTGTTTAGCTATCATTCTTCTACTTTTAGCTCTTAGCTATTGTTTTGCTACTTTTAACTTTTAGATACAATTTTGCTGATTTTAGTCTTTGTTTAGCTAATCTGTTTTGATCATTTTGCTTCAGCTTTTGCTAACTTTAGGTACTGTTTTGCGACCTTTAGCCACTGTTAGCATCAGTTTGAGGATTTTTAGCACCTATTGAACAGCTTCTAACTTTATCACTTTTAAGCTAAAGTTTTGCTAGTTAACATCACTTGATAACTTTAGTTTTACTATATTTTACTAATTTCAGCTTATGATACTTCAAGTATTTAGCTATCATTCTGCTATTTTTAGCTGTTGGTAATTGTTTTGCTACTTAAAGTTGCAAAACCACTTAGCTGAAATATCTGTTTTAATCCTTTTGCTCTAGCTTTTGCTAATTCTTGCTGCTGGTTTGCTACTTTTAGCTTTAGCTTATGTTTTGCTAATTCAAGCTACTTTTTTAGAATCTTTTTTTCTCATTTCAGCTACTGTTCTGTTTGTTCAGCTACTGATAGGCTGCTATTAGCTTGTATTTATTTCCGCTGCTATGCTAATTTTAGTCTTTGTTCTTATTTTGGTTTTAAAAACTCAGTTTTTGTTTCTTCAGCTAATTTTAGCTGTCATTCAGCTTTTTCAGCATTATCACAAAAAATTCTAATATTAAAAATGCTGAACTATGTTGCTGAAATTTGCTTTAAAAAAGCTAAAATTGAGTTGGGGAAGCTAAAAGAAGGAGAAAATTAGCTAAAAACTAAAAGTAGCAAAACACTAGATGTAGCAAAAGTAAGCTAAAGCTCATAGTAGCAGAAAGCTAAATAAAAATTTGAAATGGCACAATGGCAGCCAAAGGCTAATGTTCATAAATGTGAGAACAGTTTTTGAATAAGTTTAACTGATTAAAATTGTTTTTTTTTCACAAAATAAAGTGAAATATAAAAAATGTACAATTAAAAAACTAAATGTACTCCTGAATGAGCCGAACATTTTAATCCATAAGTAGCTAAAATATCACTAATGCAGTATGCTGAAATACCTAAGTAGCAAAAAACATTTTGCAAAATAAACAAAAACATCAGTGTGAATGCTGACTCAGCATAAATCTTCACATGTTGATAAACATTTAAGACTCTTTATGTTTGAATTTTTTGTTTTTGTTAAAAAGTTTCTGTCTCCTGAATCTGAGCTGACGAGACGTTTGAAAACATTTCATGACAAGCGTTGCACTGATCTGCTCTTTGTTAGGTTTCCTTCGAGGAGCTGTCAGTCCTGATTACCGGCACTTTAAAATGATAAATCATCAATAAAATAAATCATCTCTGCTGGTTTAAACCTTTAAAACTTCAGTCTGGTTCCATTAAACAAAAGGAAAGAAGCAGCTTAAATTTTTATTTTATCCTCACGCTGTCATCAGGTCACGGTTGGGTCAGCCCTGAACTCTGTAAGATGCAGCTTCTTCTAGCYGCCGTGCCTTTCCCCGCCACACTACAGGCGGTGCAGCGTTTGGCTCCGCTGCTCCCTCCGGTCTGGTGTGTTTTCTCAATCTGGTGGGTAATCCCACCAAACAGCAGACGCATCTGTCCGACGCCAAAGCCGAGCCTCCAAATGCTGCGAGGATTACGCCCCGAATGCTCCGTAATGCTTCCTGGATCCTGCTGGGATTCTGACAGCCCGCCAGGCGGTTACGCAATGAAATCGGTTGTTGGACGTAAACTAAACACGCTCAGGTGTCGTTTTCTTCAAGACTCATCAATAAAACTTAACTTTTAAATTCTAAAATTAAAAATATGTCCTTTCACTTTGATTTTACCATGGATTTGCAACGTAAAGTTCTCTGTTTACACAGTAAAATAGAGAAACATAAGAGCAGGGTTTGAGGCTGTCATCTTGCTAGGTGCTGCTTGTATCACTCCGGTCATTGATGCTTTATTTGCTGTATGCAATCAGTCCAAAGGTGCACAAAAAAGCCTTAAACATGTATTATGATTAATATTAAAACAAGACGAAATCTTTTTCTGTAATGAGCCTTCTGCCACACCTGGTCAAGTGTTGGCAATGACAAAAAAAGAAAAAAAGTCACATTCTTGAGCACTGCTAACAAACACTGAGCTCTACCTGGTATTTCCTGCATAGAAACGGTGTTTAAACAAGTCCTCTTATAAATACTGAAAAGTACTACKTGTACGACTGATTAAATGTGAAATGAATAAAACATAAATACTATTAAAAGAGAATTTTACTCACTGTTGGGTTGAGTGGCTGCCATCTTGGATTCTGAAGTCTCCTGCTTTCCTACAAGGAATTCCCACTAGAGTTCCAGTTCAAATTTACGACTTGTAAATTCCCACTTCCCAATACAACTGGGTTGCAGCACAAGTGGCAAAAGTGAAAATGCAGTGAAATGCAAATTTTCAGTAGTGGGCACAGTTAGCGAAATTACCTTCKTAGGCAGCCTTTGCCATTGATGCGTGACAAAAGCAACCGCTAACACAGCTAACTCTGCTAATGCTGCTAACTCTGGAAACACTGCGAATGATGCTAATGCTAATACTGCTAACTCTGGTAACACTGCAAATGATGCTAATGCTGCTAACACTGCTAATGCTGCTAACTCTGGTAACTCTGCTAATGCTGCTAACATTGCTAACGCTGCAGACTCTGGTAACACTGCTAATGATGCTAATGCTAACAATGCTAATGCTACCAAGACTGCTAACTCTGGTAATGCTGCTAACCCTAATAAAACTGCTAACGCTGCTAACGCTACTAACACTGTTAACTCTGCTAACACTACTAACGCTGCTAACTCTGCTAACACTACTAACGCTGCTAACTCTGCTAACACTACTAACTCTGCTAACTCTGCTAACGCTACTAACGCCGCTAACACTACTAACGCTGCTAACTCTGCTAACTCTGCTAATGCTTTCCTAAAAGACACCAAACTCTCAGTTGCGGCTGGTGTCTGAGCTTCAGACTGCCGGGCCACAGGCACCCTGCATGTTGTTCTCAATGAACGCATTTTAAATTTAAATTTTAAATTCCATCTTCAGCAGCGTTAGCAGAGTAAGCAGGTGCTTTTGTCGCAGGGTGATGATGTCACAATTAAAGCTGCGCACCTATGGTAATTCCATTCTGAAATACTTAAATGTAAACTTTWACTTTTAAGWTTTAACTTTAAATTTTTGATTTAGGATTTAATATTTAGATTTAACCAACATTTAATCAAAACTAGCTAAATATGAGAACAGTGAGCTAAATAACAATAAAATGTTTGTGGAAAATTTAAACTAAGATTCTACACTCAGAAAGTGACCTGAATAAAATTGTGTTTTTTAACATTTTATTTTACRCTWGRTGCCACATAAAGTGTGTCTTTTAACCAAAATATGTTTTTTTTAGTTGTTGTTTTTTTTTAGCTGTTTCTTGGCTGGCGTGAAAGTGGAGGATGCCCAGCTGAAATGTGAATCTGAGAGATGCCTGTGAACAACGTTGAGGATTGAGTCACTGCCACACGATTTACTGTACTCTACCTCGTAGCTCTGCATGAGTCAGAGGCRACGGCGTCTGAGTAACGGCTCCCGGTTTTGGTTCTTTTCTTTTGTTAATGCATYAAAGATGTTTCTCTGACATCCCCGGGGTTGTTTGTGCCTGTCGCGCAGGAAATCACTACGCTCCTCCCCTTCTCCGGCATCTCTCTGGACATCCTSCCGGACAGCAGCGACCTGGGAGCCGACCTGAGCGACTACATCCACCACCGGGTGAGCGGCAGCGGCCAGATCGCCGCCAACGTCACCACGCCCACGGGCTCCGCCCCCGACCCGCTGCTCCTCAGCAAGTTCAGCAGCCACCTGTCGACCCGGAGCCACGGCTCCATCCTCTACCTGCAGCTGACCCTGGATCTGTTCCACAGAGGTCACCTGGCTCTGAAAGGAGGGAACTACCTGGTGGTGCCGGTCTCCCTGTCAGAGGTCAGACTTTTGGATTTAATTACACATCAGCTCACCGTTTAATTCTCTCGGTCTTAAAAATTAATATTTTTACTCTTAAACTTTTGAACCTGCCCTTTCCCTCCTCATCTATTCTYGAGTTTTCACTTTTCTGTCATCCTGATTAGCTGCCTGTTAGGAAAAGTGCTGAAGCGTTAATGAAGTATGAAAACATGAAAAACGTTTGCAGGCACAAATGTGGAAAAAAAACTCTACATACGTTTGTCGTAAAGCAAAATAAATTTAATCTGGGGCATACAAATGTTTGTATTTCAGTGTTAATAGTGTTTAAATTAATAGTAAAATGATTTGAAGCCTTTTTTTCTTTCCTGCTCATCCTACCTGTCAGTCAGCAGAGTTGTAGCTCCGCCTCCTTATTGACTGTAAAACTGACATCATGATTGAAAGGTCCAAGCCAGGACATGTAGAAGGAAGTGAGTTGTTCTTCTTGACCCATGGTAGACGGGTGAAATATTAGCAGGATTAGCATTAGCTTCCTCCAAAATTTTCTGTTTAGCTTCTTATCATTTTCTGAATTAATTTGTGTAGCAGTTTAGCAATGGAGAAGCTAGCGTCTAGACTTTCCAATGCTAAAGCCAGCTTATCCGTGCTAGTCGCTATCTTCTCCCATGCTAAAGCCAGCTTATCCGTGCTAGTCGCTATCTTCTCCCATGCTAATGCCAGCTTATCCGTGCTAGTCTCTAGCCTCTCCGATGCTAATGCCAGCTTATCCGTGCTAGTCGCTATCCTCTCCCATGCTAATGCCAACTTATCCGTGCTAATCATTAGCCTCTCCAACGCTAACACCAGCTTATCCATGCTGGTTGCTAGCCTCTTCGATGCTAACACAGCATGGATAAGCTGTGTTAGCCTCTTCGATGCTAACACAGCTTATCCATGCTAGTTGCTAGCCTCTCTGATGCTAATGCCAGCTTATCTATGCTAGTTGCTAGCCTCTTTGATGCTAATGTCAACTTATCCATGCTAGTTGCTAGCCTCTGTGATGCTAATGCCAGCCTATCTGTGCTAATTACTAGCCTCTTCAATGCTAATGCCAACTTATCCATGCTAGTCTCTAGCCTCTCCAATGCTAATGCCAGCTTATCCATGCTAATCGCTAGCCTCTTCAATGCTAATGCCAGCTTATCCATGCTAGTCGCTAGCCTCTCTGATGCTAACGCCAGCTTATCCATGCTAGTCGCTAGCCTCTCCAATGCTAACACCAGCTTATCCATGCTAGTCGCTAGCCTCTCCAATGCTAACACCAGTTTATCCATGTTAGATGTTTATTTTTCCGAAGCTACTGCCATCTTTTCTATGCTAGTCACTAGCCTCTCTGATGCTAACAAAAATGAATTGTCTCCTTCTCATTTGCCAGCTCCGGCCTYTCAGTTAGTAGGACCAGCTGCTCAGTTAGCGGTGCCGKYCTATCATTAATCAGATCAATAGCTGGCTTAGGAATAGATATAGCCTCCTGCTACAAGGATGTAGCAACTGCTGGTTGTGCAATACTCTTAATTTTGGCCCTCCCATGCCATGCTAAATGACCTTTGACCCTTCTCAGATTGATGCTTCTCTGAGGTTGCTGCTGATGTCTTTCCACCTTGACAAGGTGTTACCATAGTTAAACACAACTGCATAGGTAGAGGTGGTCCCACTGAGGCGTTCGAGGCAAACCRAGAAGAGATTCACTCCCCTGCTCATGGTTTACGTAAAACGTCCGACCCGKTTATAAACGTTTCAAAGATCCTAAAAGCCGGACGGATGACAGACGAGGCGGCTCGGATCTCGGGGAGGAAAAGRAGGCCAACAAGCTGGAGCACTTCTGTTGTTTCGCTCACGCAGCAGATGCTTTCTGTGGTCCAGATGATCTAATTAGCRTTTCAACAAACCCAGATAAGACAAACATCAGACATTCGAGACGATGTATGATGAAGTTGAAACTCTTTGACTCCTTCTGACCGTCAGGTGTACCTGCTGATGTGCCGYGCCAGCTTTCCTGAGAAGGAGGTCTTCGAGCGGGCTGTTCCGGTGCTAAATGTGGCTCTGGCGTCTCTGCACCCGCTGACTGATGAACAAATGTTCAGGGCGCTGAACGCAGGCAGCGTGAAGGGGGAGCTGGAGTGGAACGACTTCCAGCAGAGTTTAGACAGTCTGGCTGGGTTCATGGTAAGACTTCAGCTCTTTAGATCAAAGGATTAACTCTAATCTGAGAGTTTGGAGCTGACGAAGTTTAAATTCGTCTGGTTCGTCAGTGAAATTTAATTTATATTAAACTCTTGTTTTTATCCTGCATTTGAAGGTTAGGCGCAGAGATGGCACCCGGATGCTGTGTCACCCCTCCTTCAGAGAGTGGCTGGTCTGGAGAGCCGACGGGGAGAGTACAGACTATCTCTGTGACCCCAGGTGAGGTCAAAGGTCAAACGATCTCAGAAGATTCGTTCAGTTCATGCCTGTTTAGGAACTAAACAAGACAAGTTATGTTTTACCTGAAATTTGCTCAAGAAGCTGAAATTGAGTTGGGAAAATAAAATTATTTAAAATTAAAATTAAATAAAACAGTAGCTAAAGCAGAAAATGCTGACTAAAAGTAACAAACACCAACAAAATGCTAAAAGTAGCAATTTGCTAGCTAAAATGTAGCAATAGAGTTGACAAAAACAAATTATCAAAATGCTAGTTTAAACATAAAAGTAGTTAAAAACTAGCTAAAAGTATCCAGATCGGCTAAAACTAGCAAAAGTCTAGCTAAAAACGAAGGTTAATTAAAAGCATGAAAAGACAAGCTAAAAGTAGCAAAGCACAAGTTAAAAACAGGAAAACACTAACTAAAAGTAGCATCTAGCTTGTTGACAACAAAATGTATCAAAAAGCTAGCTAAAGGATAAAAAATAAAAACGCTAGCTAATAGTCAAAAGTCTAGTAAGATCTAAAGTAGTTAAAAACTAGCAAAAAGTATCAATTAGCTAAAACTAGCAAAAGACTTGTTAGAACCTAAAAAGAGCAGAAGTCTGGCTAAAAACAAAGATTAAATGAAAAAAGAAAACAAGTAGCTAAAAGTTAAACAATGCTATCTAAAACAGGAAATCTAAATAAAAGCCAAAAGTAGCATCTAAGTAGTTAACAACAAAATGTATCAAAAAGTTAGCTAAAAGATAAAAAACTAAAAGTGATAAAACTCTAAGCAAATGCTAAAAGTAGCAACTGGCTAGCTAAAAATTAAATGTATCAATAAGCTAGCTCAAATATAAAAGTAGTAGCAAAATGTAGTAAAAGGTAAAAGTAGTTAAAAGCTAGCTGAAAGTATCAAGGATTAGCCAAAACTAGCAAAAATGCTATCTAAAAATACAAAAACACTAAATAAATGCTAAAAGTAGCAATTGGCTAGCTAAAGACAAAATGTTTCAAAAATCTAACTTAAAACTAAAAATAAAAGTACCACTAGGTTGGCTAAAAGCCAAAAGTATCAAATATTAGCTAAAATTATAAAAAGGCTAACTAGAAGCTGAAAATGGAACAAAATATGAGCTCACTGAGACAAATACAGCTAATTTGCTGAAGTAGTTTCAAAGGAACCTCAATTAATGGATTTAAGCCTTTGTTATATTTAGCTTTTACCTGATTCTTTTAGCTAGTCTTTTACTACTACTACTGTTAGCTAGTGTTTTGCTAATTGAAGCTAACACATTTTTACTTTTAGCTAGCATTTTGCTTAGTTAATATTCTGCTTCTTGTAGCTTCAACAAACTCACTCTCACAGAAAATGAGGCTTTTTATTGCGCCAGGACGTTTCAGGATATTTCAAGACGTTTCAGGACGTTTCAGGACTTTTCAGGACGTTTCAGGACGTTTCAGGATGTTTCAGGACTTTTCAGGATGTTTCAGGACTTTTCAGGATGTTTCAGGACTTTTCAGGATTTTTCAGGATGTTTCAGGACTTTTCAGGATGTTTCAGGATGTTTCAGGACTTTTCAGGACTTTTCAGGATGTTTCAGGACTTTTCAGGATGTTTCAGGACTTTTCAGGATTTTTCAGGATGTTTCAGGACTTTTCAGGATGTTTGAATGTTTTCCCAGGAGCGGCCACGCCCTGCTGGCCTTCATGTTCTCCAGACAGGAAGGGAAGCTGAACCGGCAGCAGACCATGGAACTGGGTCACCACATCCTGAAGGCCCACATCTTTAAGGTCYGTGGCGCCGCGATGCTGCAGGTTTAACTTCTTACTGGAGCTGCAGATCTGAGCAGGTTCTTATCGGTTCCACAGGGTCTGAGTAAGAAGACCGGCGTGTCCTCCAGCGTTCTTCAGGCCATGTGGATCAACTGCAGCACCGACAGTCTGTCCGTCGCTCTGGGCTCCCTGAGAAACCTGTACACACCTAACATCAAGGTGACTTCCTGCTCCTTTTAATTTCCTGTTTAAAAGCCTTACAGTTTTTACACAGTGACTGTTTGAGGCTCGTTTTTCAGTCTGCTTTCTCTGTCTGCCTTTATCAGTCAGGCAGTGACAGACAGGTTTGTGACTTTTTGTTTTCATTTCTCAGGTGAGTCGTTTGTTGATGCTTGGTGGAGCGAGTGTGACCTGGTCCACAGAGGTGATAGGCCACGCCCCCATCCTGGCGGTCCACGCCCACCTGGGTCACCTGGAGATGGTGGCTCTGCTGCTGGAAATGTCGGCTCCTGTCGACGGGACCACCAGCAGCGGCATGACACCCCTGAGTCTGGCGGCCGCTGCAGGACACACCGACATCGTCAGCCTGCTGTGCAAGAAGGGAGCGAAGGTCAGAGGCGACCAGGAGTGCTTTTTATACTTTATTAGTATTTTATTAAAATTATTTCACTCTTTTATGAAATAAATGTGGAGTTTAAGGATGATTATTTTAATATTTTTTATACATTTTAACTTTTATCGACTATTTAGCTGATTTTAGCTTTAAACAAGTTTTACTAGATTTAGTTTTCAGCCATCGTTTTGCTATTTCTAGTTTTTAACTACTGTTGTGCTAATCTTAGCTTTTAGCTACTCTTTTGTTGCTTCTGGTGTTTAACAACTGCTTTACTGGTTTTACTTTTTAGACATGGTTTTGCTAAACAGATTTTTGCTATAATTTTTCAGGTTTTTAATCCTGCTTTTAGCTCACATTCTTCATTTAGCTCACGTTCTTCATTTAGCTCACGTTCTTCATTTAGCTCAGGTTCTTCATTTAGCTCACGTTCTTCATTTAGCTCAGGTTCTTCATTTAGCTCAGGTTCTTCATTTAGCTCAAGTTCTTCATTTAGCTTACATTTTTCATTTAGCTCGGGTTCTTCATTTAGCTCAGGTTCTTCATTTAGCTGAGGTTCTTCATTTAGCTCACGTTCTTCATTTAGCTTACGTTTTTCATTTAGCTTACGTTTTTCATTTAGCTCAGGTTCTTCATTTAGCTCAGGTTCTTCATTTAGCTCAGGTTCTTCATTTAGCTCACGTTCTTCGTTTAGCTCAGGTTCTTCATTTAGCTCAGGT
>NW_013952418.1:569371-579011 GCF_001266775.1 Austrofundulus limnaeus | reverse complement strand
GTATTTAGCTGATGTCCTGTCTTTAGCTGATGTCCTGTCTTTAGCTGATGTCCTGTATTTAGCTGATGTCCTGTCTTTAGCTGATGTCCTGTCTTTAGCTGATGTCCTGTCTTTAGATGATGTCCTGTCTTTAGCTGATGTCCTGTCTTTAGATGATGTCCTGTCTTTAGATGATGTCCTGTCTTTAGATGATGTCCTGTCTTTAGATGATGTCCTGTCTTTAGCTGATGTCCTGTCTTTAGCTGATGTCCTATCTTTAGATGATATTTTCTTTAGCTGATGTTCGGTCTTTAGCTGATGTCCTGTCTTTAGATGATATTTTCTTTAGCTGATGTTGTCTTTAGATGATGTCCTGTCTTTAGCTGATGTTCTGTATTTAACTGATGTCCTGTCTTTAGCTGCTGTTCTGTCTTTAGCTGTTGTCCTATCTTTAGCTGATGTTGTCTTTAGATGATGTCCTGTCTTTAGCTGATGTTGTCTTTAGATGATGTCCTGTCTTTAGCTGATGTTGTCTTTAGATGATGTCCTGTCTTTAGATGATGTCCTGTCTTTAGATGATGTTCTGTCTTTAGATGATGTTCTGTCTTTAGCTGATGTTCTGTCTTTAGATGATGTTCTGTCTTTAGCTGATGTTCTGTCTTTAGATGATGTTCTGTCTTTAGCTGATGTTCTGTCTTTAGCTGTTGTCCTATCTTTAGCTGATAAGCTAAAATCAGCCTGATCATCACAGATAAATCAGGTTTTGTCCTCGTCTCAGAACTTTACCTCCAGCGATGACTGAACTGATTCGGTTTTAGACACCCCAGTTTCAGGATCTATTCTGGGCCCTGATGAAACGAACCGGGCCGATCTGGGTCAGGGATTTTACCGGCACGTCCAGGATCGGGGTCGTTCAGTCCTTCTGTGCCCCCCCTCTCTGTGTGTGCCAGGTGGGTCACGCTGATAAAAGTGGGCAGTGCGCGCTGGTCCACGCGGCGCTGAAGGGCCACACAGAGATCATCAACATCCTGCTGGTCCAGGACTGGGGACCCGAGGTCCAGTCTGGTCCACCGCTGCACCACGAGACCGCCACCGGAAAAACACCGGCGGTTCAGCAGGCGGTCACGGCTGCAGCCAGCGTGGGACACGCACAGGTCAGAAACTGTTTCAGCTCATCGGGGCTGGAGGGAATGCATCATCAGCCGAAATGTTTACACTCTTCAAAATAATAAACTTTATTTAAACAAAAATCTTCAAACACACTAAAGACTCTGTTTCCCTTTAAACTCTGCTACAGCAAAAAGACATTTTCCTGTTAGCTAATGTTCTTCCACCTTAAGCTTTCAGTTATTTTTTATCTTTAGCTTTCAGCTTGTTTATCTACTATTAGCTTTTAGCTAATGTTCTTCTAACTTAAGCTTTCAGCTATTTTTTTAACTAAGCTTTTGTTTTGCAACTACTGGATTAGCTTTTAGTTAACATTCGGCTACCTTAAGCTTTTAGATTTATTTTCATCTTTAGATTTCAGCTTGTTTCTCTACTATTAGCTTTTAGCTAACATTCTGCCACCTTAAGCTTTTAGATTTATTTTTATCTTTAGATTTCAGCTTCTGTTTTTCTACTATTAGCTTTTAGCTAATGTTCTTCTAACTTAAGCTTTCAGCTATTGTTTTAACTAAGCTTTTGTTTTGCAACTACTGTATTAGCTTTTAGTTAACATTCGGCTACCTTAAGCTTTCAGCAAGTTTTAAACTTTTAGCTTTCCGACTGTCTTACTACCATTAGCTTTTAGCTGATATTCTTGCACCTTTTTTTTCAGTTAGTTTATTTATTTATTTATTTATTTGCTTTTTGGCATTAAGCTTTTGTTTGACACTTAACTTTTAGCTAAAATTTTGCTACTTTTAGCCACTGTTTTGCTAATTATACTTTTTTGCCATTGTTTTCATAATGTAGCTCGTCTAGCTATTAATAAGCAAATTTCAGCTACAGTTTAATAAATTAGAGATTTTAGTTTTGGTTTTCTAATTTTTTGATTTTAGCTACTAATCTTAATTTTTGTTTTTAGCTAAGGGTTTACTTATTTTAGTTGTGTTTTTGTAGTTTTAACTTTAATAAATTCATTCTGGTTTCTTCAACCTTTAGATTCTCGTCTGGATTTTTTTCATAATTTCTCTTATTTTTTAACAAGGCGACAGAAAACTGAAGCGGTTTTTGTATTTTTTCTTGCAGGTGGTGAAAAGCTTCCTGGAGCTGAAAGATGAGCAGCTGGCGGTGCAGATGGACGCTCACGACTCACTCTGGGGAGAAACGGGTGCTTTTCTTCTCTCCGTCACAGATTCTGTCTTTCTCACCTGGTTTTTGTCCGTCAGTCACGACGAAAAGACAAAACCCAGCTGGACCTGAACACGCTGACCCGRGACTTTTTTTTTGTTTTTGTTTTTGTTTACAAAACTCTGCTAAGATCAGATTATTTAATTCACTTGTTTTGAAACAAGAAAAATCGATTTTGTTCGGCTGTTTTTTAATTTAGCTACTTTTATCCCAGATGTGATAATGCAGCTGCTGTTGGGTCAGTTTTATGAAGCTTGTTTTTCTGCCTGCAGCAAAACGATAGCTAAAGATAAAATGAGCAAAACCTACATTAAAAACTAACATTAAAAAACTGTAGCTAAAAGATGAAAAAGAGCAAATCCATAGCTAAAACCACAGATTTGCAAAACATCAACTAAAAGCTAAAGTTTGCTAAACTATAGTTGAGTTAAAACTGTAAAATCATAAAAACAAAGAGAAGACATTAAAATTTGTAGATGAAAGCTAAAAATGACAACACTGTAGCAAAAACAAACAAAAAGAAAACAGCTAAAATTAGCAAGACCTAATCTAAAAGCTAACATTAGCCAAACTGTAGCTGAAAATTTAATTACACGACACTATAAAGCAAGAAATAGCAAAGCTGTAGCTAAATGATAAAAATATTTAGTGAAAATTAAATTAAACTGAGCTAAACCTGAGCCAAAGGCTAACATTAGCAAACTGGCTGAATGCTAAATATGGCAAAACTATAACTAAAGGCCACATTAAGCAAAACAGTAGCTCTAAGCTTAACTTTGCAAAACAGTAGCTAATAGTTTTGCCATTCATAGCTTGTAGCTAAAAATAGCTAAAACCTCTATCAAAACCTGAGCCAAAGCTGACATTAGCAAACTAGCTGAAAGCCATGAATAGAAAAACTTTGGCAAAATGCTACGCTATGTAAAACAGTAGCTCAAAGTTTAACATTGCAAAACATTAGCTCATAGTTTTGCCAAAGCTAAACGCTAAAGTTAGCAAAACTATAGCTGAAAATTGATTTAGACAACACTGTAGATTAAAGTAAAAAATAGCTGAACTGTAGCTAAACGGTAAAATCATTTAGTGAAAATGAGGTAAAACCTTAAATGAGCTAAATCTGAGAAAGACGCTAACTTTAACAAACTAGCTGAATGCTGAAAATAGCTCATTTTTAGCTAAAGGCTACTTTAAGCAAAACAGTAGCTCAAAACTTCATTTTGCATTACAGAAGCTAAAGTTAGCAAAAATATAGCTAAGCACAAGAGCTAAAAGATAAAATATGCAAAGCCAGAGATGAAAGCCTACAAAATAGCAAAACTGTAGCTAAAAGCTAAAAAATGAAAACRATGCATAATTTGTTAAATAAGCAACATTGTAGCTAAAACAAAAATCAGCCGAACAGCAGCTAAAAACTAAAATAAGCTTAAGAAACAGAATGAGTATTCTGAAGTAGATTTCAGAGAATTGTGTTTAAGATTTTTATATTTTTCTATGAAGTTTTACGAAGTTAAATATTTTAAAAATATAAAAAAAATCAAAGAAAACTGAACGGTCCTGGTCTGGTCCTGGTCTGGTCCTGGTCCTGGTCCTGGTCTGGTTTTTGATGGAGACAAATAAAACTTAATTTGCACATTTAAATTMAATTTAAACCATAAACATTTATTAAAATAACAAATATAAAAGTTAATAATGACACAGTTACGTCTCTGTTTGTCCCGCCTCCTGTCAGTGCTGACGGCGGCGGCAGGAAGAGGGAGGCTGGAGGTGTGCGCGCTCCTCCTGGAGCAGGGGGCGGGGCTTGAGGTCCCGAACCGCAGAGGGATGGTCCCGTTACTCAGCGCAGCCAAACACGGTCACACTCAGGTGAGCAGGTCTCTGGTTCTTTTTGTTTTATTCACCTGTTTGGAATCTGAAGCTCCTCCCCCTTTCTTTAAGGTCGTGGAGCTGCTTCTGAAGAAAGGAGCAGACATGAGCGGCACCGACAAACTGGGCCGCTCGGCGCTGATGCTGGCCGCCTCCGAGGGCCACAGCGGCACCACGGAGCTCCTGCTGGCCAACGGTGAGGGGCCCCCAGGCTCCTGAACAGCTGCTTCCTGTGCAGCGAGTAATATTTGTCTGTCTGTGGCCCCCAGGAGCCTCCATGTCCTCTGTGGACCAGGAGGGCCTGACGGCGCTCAGCTGGGCCTGCATGAAGGGCCAGAAGGGCGTGGTCCAGGTTCTGGTGGAGGCGGGGGCGGACCTTAACCAACAGGACCGACAGGGACGGGCCCCGCTGGACCTCGCTGCTCTGAACGGAGACGCAGATACGGTGGGTTTAAAAACTGCTGCGAGCGAGCACTTTTAGCTTTCAGCAATAGTTTTAGCTACATGCTAAAATTAAGCTACATTCAGCTACTTTTAGCCTTTAGCTACATTCTAGTTAGGAGATTTTTGCTTTTCGTTAGTTTCTCTGTTTATCTTTTATCAGCAACATTATTAGTTTTAGCTTTTTGCCACGCTTTACTAATTCAAGCTTTTAGCTAAAGTTTTGACAGTTGGAGCTTTTAGCATAGTTTTGTTACCTTTAGTTTTTATYTAAACTTTGCTAATTTGAACTTTTAGCTSATTTTGCCAGTTATATGAATCATTTTGAGAATAACAGCTTTGAGCTGATTTAGTTCATTTTAGCGTTTTGTTCAGGTTTTGACAATTTTAGCTTTTAGCGACGTTTTGCATTTTCATATTTTAGCTAAGTCTTTGTTGATTTTTGCTCTTATCTATAGTTTTGCTGATATTAGCTTTGATCAATAACCTTTTTAGTTTTAGGCTTTTGCCACATTTGATTAATTTTAGCTSTCAGCTATAAATTAGCCGATTTTTACATTTTTATTTTAGCTGAACTTTGCTCATTTGAACTTTTAGCTCATTTTSCCRATTTTAGTTTTGATGTTTAGTCAACTGAAGCTTTCAGCTGTGATTTTCCTAACTTTAGGTAAAGTTTTGACAGTTTTCACTCTTACCTGATTTTGCCAATATTAGCCTTTAGCTACTAGTTTTGCTYATCGTAGCTTTTAGATAAGGTTTTGACAGTTTTAGTCAATTAGCTTTTGGCTACATTTTGGCTAYTTTTATGCCCTTTTTGTCAATACAGTTTGGCCAAATGTAGCTTTTAGCTATATTTTGCTAATGTTAAGCTAACTTTTAGATGCTGTTTTGCTAATTTAAATTTTTAAGTAGAGTTTTTGGGTTTAAAATAATTAGTTATATTTAGCTTTTAGCTATAGTTTTGCTCATACTATAAGCCTTTATCTAATTTTTTTTTTTATCAATTTTAGCTACAGTTTTGCAAACTGTAGCTTTTGGCTATATTTTGCTAATGTTAAGCTAGATTTTAGATGCTGTTTTGCTCATTTAAATTTTTATGCAGTTTTTGATTATTAAATAATTAGTTATATTTAGCTTTTAGCTATAGTTTTGCTCATACTATAAGCCTTTATCTAATTTTTTTTTTTTAYCAATTTTAGCTACAGTTTTGCAAACTGTAGCTTTTGGCTATATTTTGCTAATGTTAAGCTAGATTTTAGATGCTGTTTTGCTCATTTAAATTTTTATGCAGTTTTTGATTATTAAATAATTAGTTATATTTAGCTTTTAGCAATGTTAGCTTTTAGCTATAGTTTTGCTCATAGTATAAGCATCGATCTAATGCTTTACCAATTTTAGCTACAGTTTTGCAAATTGTAGCTTTTGGTTACATTGTGCTGATGTTTAGCTAGCTACAGTTTGCCACATTTAGCTGCTAGTAAGCTAATTTTAGCTTTTTGGCAAGTTTTGACAGTTTTAGCTCTTCTCTATGGTTTTGCCAATGTTAGCTTTTAGCTATGTTAGGCATTCAACAGTTTTGTTTATATAAGCATTTAGCTAAGCTTCGCCTCTTTTAGCTTTGTTGTTTTGCTAATTCTAACTTTAATGTAGAATTTTGATCATTTCAATAATTACAGTTGCATTTAGCTAATTTTAGCTGTTTACTCTTGCTCATTTTAGCTTTCAGGGCTCAGTTTTGATGCTGTATAAATAATAATCAGTTAAAACCTGACACTTTAGCTGCTCTGGAGTGAATCTGTTGACAATCAGCCGAACGTGATTGTTGTTTCATATAATCGTCCTGTCAGGATATTTTTAGCCTCGTGAGGAGAATCATAATTAAATCATTTTCTCCTGTTTTAATCAAACTTCCTGCAGAGTCAGAAGAGCTTCAGACAAACGGACTCCCTGCGGATCACCAGGAGGACCGTCTCCTGATTAAAAACCCTCTTTGAGCTGAAGTTCAGCTCGYTGATGCGGCGCTGCGTGAAATCAGCCGAACGTGGACGAGCTTGCTGAAGTTTAACTGTGGAATTTGTTGTTAGGTGCACAACCTGGTGGAGCACGGGGCGGTGCTGGAGCGAGCAGAGAACAACGGAAGCAGGGGTTCGGACCGGGCGGCCGGCTGCCAGAACCCGGCTCTGGTGGCTTCGCTTCTCAAGAAAGGATCCAAACCCGGTAGGAGCGGCCCGGCTGCCGCCGATCGATGAGACGTCGGTTTGCTTCTCGCAGTTTTTATCTCTAACTCTCTCTCCTCTCTCCTTCGGCTTCATCGACCCAAAGGCTACAGAACGGCTCCGCACGACCGATCAGGTACCAGATTTATTTTAGCTACAGAGTAAAAGCGCCGAGGCGAGCTGAGTGACCAGATGAGCGTTTGCCCCACTCAGGTCACGCCACGTGGGCCATGGCGTCCTCCAAACCCGACATCCTCCTCATCCTGCTGCAGAAGCTGATGGAGGAAGGCAACATGCTCTACAAGGTATCTGCAGCACCGGGGCGGTTYTAAAGTCTGGATCAGAACTGAGCCGGCTCTGCTGTGTGTCTCTCAGAAAGGTCGTATGAAGGAGGCGGGCCAGCGGTACCAGTACGCTCTGAGGAAGCTCCCTCGGGAGGTCCAAGGAGAGGAGCTGAAGGGTCTCAGGGACCTGCGGGTCTCCCTGTACCTGAACCTGTCCCGCTGCCGCAGGAAAACCAACGTAAGGCTGAGCTGAACCAAAACACTCCAACAGTTCAGGGTTGTTAGATGGCAGGTGAGGTCCACGTTTCCCCAGATTTATTTAAAAATCTCCACAGATCAGAGAAATATGGATCCATTTTACATCTTTTTTATCCCGACTTCAAAACACAAATAATTCCCAAATCTAAAAAAAAAAAAAAAGTTTAAGGTCTACTTTTCCCTCTTTTTTTTCCACAACAGTCTGTAAAGATCCAGGACCTGACGACACCAGTTCTAGGTTCTGGTCTGTGCGGGTGTTCTAGTTCTTCAGTAGTTCTTGATCTTCTTTTCAAGGATTTTTCAGTTCAAGTTGCACCAAAAGTTTTTAGTAGATGAGACCAGTCCGGCACCTGGACTCTGGGGGYCACGTTGTTGTAATGGATGCAGTTTGTTATTTGACATTGTTTTGCTGAAATAAGCAAAGCCTTCTCTGGGGAAAAACATTCTAACGTTCTAAAATCTGTTGAACTTGTTTATAAAATTAAACATGTCAGGTGTTTTAAAAAAATAGCAACTTCAGTTTGTGGTTAGGTGTCATCTTGCTGAAATAAGCAAAACCTTCCATGAAAAAGACTCTGGATGAGAGCAGATGTTTTAATATCTGTAAAATTTGTCTCTAAAATAAATATCAAACGTTTAAGACATAGTACTGTTTTAAATAAATCAACTGCAGTTTGTGGCTAGGTGTTGTCTTGCTGAAAGAAGCAAAGCCTCCCCTGAAAAAGATATAGTCTGGCTTTAGCGCAGAGGTTCTAAAACTGTAGAGTTGGTTYCCAAAAATTTAAGCAGTTAAGCAACAACTGGGACAGCTGGAACGGGGGATCAAACTAGCAACCTACTGATTATGGAACGACTCCCCTAACCACTCAGCCACAGTCGCTTTAAAGTGTCTGTGACCTGCCTGTCCATCAAACACAAGTCAAAGAAAGATATAACTTTATATATATAAAAAAAACTTGGCATAATACACATGATTTTACCCATTTTGTCATATAACTGTCTTTATTTTGAACTTGGCTCAGCCAAGTGAAACAGGAAGTGACATCAAAGGGGAACTCTTTGAAAAAGAAAACTTCCTGGTCTTTGTTTAATGAAACTTTATTTGAACTCTGGTTCTTCTTCATGTCTCTGATAGTGACTCAAAATTATCTAAAGAAACATCAAATTATTCTCTACGGTCTGTGTTGTCGGCCATTTTAGCAACACTCTGTTCACATGCAGACATTCCCCTTTGACATCACTTCCTGTTTCTTCAAATGCAAATATCTCAACAACTGTTCATCTCAGCGGCAGGAAATTTCTTTTGTAATAAGTCAACGTTATCTTTCCAAAAACACATTCATATTTATTACAAAAAAATTGATGTTACAGGCTCTTTAAGCAGTTTCAGAACAGAACCAGACCTGTTTTTAATGCTGCAGCTCAGAGATTAATACAGATTATATTAGGAGATTTAAAGTCTTTCATTGAGGAGCGTTATTTTGAAGTTGTTCCACTATTTTTAGTCAGTTTTTCTCAGACTGCTGAATCTCTTCAGCTTTTAAGTCTCTTTTTGTACCCAGTCCTCCGACCGACCTGTTGATAATAAATTATCATTATTTAACTTCATTTACTAATGTAAATGAAGTTTTTTCAGAATGAAGGCTGTARAATAAAAAGTGTCGAGCCCGCAGCGAGTGGAAACATAATGTGTGTGTTGTTAGTGTGCAGATGGATGTGTGTGACCCACGGCCGGTTCTGGATCCCACCCTGGTGATGACAGACGTCCTAACAGACTGTTAAAAACGCCATTCCTTAGGGTCACTGCTGCCGATGAGAAATGGGGCAGATAATGTGAAGTGATAAGGTCACCCTCGCCACACGGGAGTTATTTACAGCCGACGACCGAGCGGGGCGCCTAAATCTGCGTTTTCCAGGAGAGCGCAGACACAAGCTGATCCCGCCGTGAAATATTTAGCAGCAAATGTTCAGGAACTCCCACCCAAGTAAAAATATTCATTAAATATTCACCTGAAAGCCACGAGGAGGTGAAACCTGCAGCGTTGTGTTCTTTCATTACAGACTTCAGTTTTTAGATCCATTTGATGAAGCTGAAATTACTGTTTTTTATTTAAAACGCTTTAAATTAAATCTGCAAAAGAATGGTTCAGTTGCATGCTTTTCGTTTTACAGAATAAACTATGGGATAAATCATGTGCCAACAGGAACTGAATTTGAATTTCTCAGATTGAATCTGAATGTGCATAATTTGAAATTGAATGCACT
>NW_013952418.1:561647-568795 GCF_001266775.1 Austrofundulus limnaeus | reverse complement strand
AGTGCATTCAATTTCAAATTATGCACATTCAGATTCAATCTGAGAAATTCAAATTCAGTTCCTGTTGGCACAAGATTTATCCCATCATAAACATTGTGTTTATTATAGTTTCCTTTCTTGAACACAGGATTTTGGCATTGCAGAGGAGTTTGCAACAAAAGCCCTGGAGCTGAAGCCGCGGTCTTATGAAGCGTTTTACGCCAGAGCCCGAGCCAAGAGGAGCAGCCGGTAGAAAATAATAAATCATTTGGAAAAAGAAGCATCTCTGAGGCACAATCAAAAGGAGGTATTTTTAAAAGTTTTAGTTGTCGAGGTTTGTGTTTGTCGCCTCCAGGCAGTTCGCCGCGGCGCTGGCAGACCTCCACGAGGCGGCTCGCCTCTCCCCGTCCAACCGGGAGATCCGCCGCCTGCTGGTGCGAGTCGAGGAGGAATGCAAGCATCACCAGAAGATGTGCGGCGGAGGGTCGACGCAGGTTCACGACAGGGACCCTCACTACAACCAACCTGCGGAGGAGGAGGCGGACGCGTTTTCACAGGGGAGCCTGGAGAGGCAGATCCCGTTGGAGCCGGCGGACACAGAGGTGGAGGAAGGCGAGGAGGTGGGGCTGCCGTCTGGGAAAAGCCCCGACTTCTGGCCCCTGAATCCCTACGCTCCTAACAGGACCCTCCCTGCAGCGCTGAGCTTCGGTTTGGGGGACCAGTCGCCGCTGCCTCCGGAGGAATACGTTCCCAACCAGGTGTTTGGGGATGATCTGGTCCACGCCATGAACAGGCAGAACCAGAGCAGCAGGACTCACAACTGTCACTCCCTGCAGTCAGGGAGCAGGGGCGGGGTCCGGCCCGTGTCCCTGTGCGGCCCCTCCAGCCCWCTGCCTGGAAGGCACATGTCCCTGAGACCGGCTGCTGCGGCGGGCATGGACACGGACCCTCGACACACGGACCCTCGACACAGCCCCACGGAGCAYTACTACCCCCTGTCCCCCAGCAGCTCGTCCCCGCCCGGACCCCTGCAGCTGTACCAGCCGCGCTCCTCCAGCTTCTCCAGACTCTCCTCCCACGCCCCGCCTCTGGATAGCCTGGCTCTGGCTCTGGGGTCCGGGCTGGAGCTCCGGCGCGACGGCGGCGGGGGGACGGCGGGCTCGAGGGGCTCCAGCTCCAGCCAGGCCTCCAGCGGGAACCTGTCAGACGGGGGCAAGCAGCCGGGACCGGACGCCCCCTGCCCGCTAAAGAGCAGCGGCAGCTTCAAGGCCAAGCCCGACCTGAAGCCTCGGCCCTTCATGGGCGTCATGGACAAAGCGGTGCGGGTCCAGGGCCAGCAGACCTCGGGCCCGAGCCGACAGGGTCCGGCAGGAGCGGAGAGCTTCAGCATGTCGGTCGTGGAGTTCCAGGGTCCGAAYGAGTTCAAACGAGCCTCGTTCCAGGAACAGAGCAGGGACTTCAGTTCCCATCAGAGAGACACCAGGGGCTCCTCGTCCTCCCAGCTCCTCTTCCCTGAGGGCCGACACAGACAGGCGAGCCTGACCAGAGACAACCCGGCTCTGCACATGGCTCCCATCAAACCCAAACGCTCATTCATCGAGTCCAACGTGTGAGCGCAGCCGACCCGAGGCGAGGCCGCCTTCAACACCGTGTCCCACAGTGGTAGCAAGGGGGGTCCGACCCAAAACCCCTGAACCTGTTTGTAGATTTCTGCTGCTGCACTGCATTTACAATCTAGAACCAGTCTTCAACTCAGGCTACCATGCTTTTTGCTTACATGTATACAGCTGCAGTAGTGAGTTTACTGAAGTTAGATAAGTAGGGATTTAAAAAAATTTAGTACAAACGACGACAACATTGTGTAAAAAGTAAATAAAAACAGRATTTTGCATCTCATAAACCCATATTTTGTGGAACATAGTAAACATTTAAAATGTTTAAGAAATAGTACTATTTAAAATAAAAGTAATGCATTTTGTGTCTTAACGTCTTGCTGAAATACGCAAAGCCTTTCCTGAAAAAGACGTTCGGATTAGAGTAGAGGTTCAGAATTTCTTTCTAAAACTAAACGCGTCAAATGTTTAAGAAATTGTACCATAAAAAACGTTATGCACTTTGTGGCTTAACGTCTTGCTGAAATACGCAAAGCCTTTCCTGAAAAAGACGTTCGGATTAGAGTAGAGGTTCAGAATTTCTTTCTAAAACTAAACGCGTCAAATGTTTAAGAAATTGTACCATAAAAAACGTTATGCACTTTGTGGCTTAACACCTTGCTGAAATAAGCAAAGTCTTGCCTGAAAAAAGACATCTGGATGAGATTAGATGTTTTGAAACCTGTAGAATTTGTTTCTAAAAAATGTGCGAAATACTTAGGAAATTGTACCAATAAAAAAAACAAAAATAATCAACTGCATACTGTGGCTAGGTGTTGTCTTGCTKAAATAAGCAAAGCCTTGCCTGAAAAAGATGGTCGGATGAGAGTAGAGGTTCTACAATCTGTAGAATTTGTTTCTAAAACTAAATGTGTCAAATGTTTCAAAAATTGTACCATAAAAAAGTAATGCACTTTGTGGCTTAACGTCTTGCTGAAATAAGCAAAGCCTTGCCTGAAAAAAGACATCTAGATGAGATTAGACATTTTAAAACCTGTAGAATTTGTTTTTAAAATATGTGTCAAATATTTTAAAAAAAGCAATTGCAGTTTGTGGCTAGGTGTTGTCTTGCTGAAATAAGCAAAGCCTTACCTGAGCAACATGGAGTCTGGCTGAGAGCAGATGTTCTACAACCTGTAGAATTGGTTCCCAAAAATTTAAGCAATATCTTCACTGTAACATTTGATGTTAACTATGTTCCACTGTCAGTAAATGGGTTTATGCGATTTTGAAATTGTTGTATTTTGTTTTTATTGACATTTTACGCGAYGACCCGACTTTTCCAGAACTGCGTTTGTATTCTGTCTGAACATTTAACTTATTCTATAAAACATAAGACAGAAGCAGCTTTGCACACAAATTTACAAAAACCTCATGCTTTTAGCTGCAGGTTACGACCATTTTTATTGTCAACCGTCTTTTAATAAACATTTATATTTGTACGGTGGACACTATATTTGCAACAATCACCTGTCAGCATAACGGGGTTGAAAAAAAAACACTTTACGTACTTATGAATGGTACATTTGATAAAAAAGGCATTGTAAATGACTTTAATGTAAAACTTCTAATGTAACGTTATTGCTTCGATATTCACAGTATGTTATTTATTTTTGCATAGCAGAGAAAATATTCTGACAAAGTGTTTATGGATTTTATTGGATCCAGAATGTAGGATTTAAGAATTATTACATTTGCATTATGTTCATAGTTGTCATATACCCTTTACAGACTTATACTACAATAAACAGAATGTTACCACAGTATAAGTGTGGTTTAATAAAGAAAAACAAGAATGGAGAACTACATTTGTACATTTACTGCTTTCACAGTTTAACTCAGGAACAGTGTGTATGAACAGATAAATGCTCTTTGCAASTCAACCTATAACAACTGTCACTGGTTTTATGGAAATATCTGGTTATTACTGACTTTTTAATGAATGTTGGAATTTGCTGAAGGAGGGTAAGTTTGACCAAACAAAGCCTGACCAGTTTTTGTTGTTTTCTTCTGTCCCACGACAAATGAGTGGCTTTAAGACTCCTTCATGCACAAAGTCTGTGCCAGCTTCTTGAGGTTTTGATGATTTGACTCTTAAGTATATGGACAGTACAGTACAGTACAGTATAGTAATAATAAATGGATGTACTTTCTGACAACTGTTCCTCAAAACTTTCCATGTTTGGACGCAAAAGAGACAAATTCTGGAAGCAGAGTAGTTGAAGCAAGATGGTGCCATTGCTGTCCGAACACTTTTCCGTATATACTGCATTAATAAAAACACTCCCCAGAACTTTTGACCAATCACACAATACTTTGCTCAAGTTTGACGCGGACCTTGTGTAGAAAATGGGCGGATCAAGCTGCACTGAGAACAAAATTATGCAGCTTTTTGTCTTAGTTTTGTCTTGTCTAGTGCTTTAATATTRCATGACTTTAGAAACACATTTAGTATTTAAAGAACAAAGCAAACAGCCTGCTGTCCAAACATTACCTTGGTTTTTATTCAAATATCTCCAAACTAAAGATATTTTTTTATTTTTGCCCTCGGCAACTTGCAACATTGAAAAGGAAAYGACATCATCAATCATGAAAGTGGTACTGGTCCAAAGTATTGGGGTGTTTTTATAAAACAAAGGTATTTGAGTCTGGTAGGGACACCTCTACTCTGCTCCATCTCTTTCCATGAGTTCTTTGACTGTAAATTTTAAGTTTACCTTTAGAAGTTTTGCTGGAACAGTTGTTTGTAAAGACGACTGTATTCTCAAACAGCCTCGGCCAGCGGCTCCTCAGAGGAGCAGWTGAAGTGAAACGAGAGCAGTTCAATAAAGTTCTGACCATTCAAATGATATGTGGTGCAAGAAAAACATTCWGCCAGGATCTTGTGCAAAGAAAAACGTGGCATTTTAGCCACACAAACAGCGAGAATAAATCTGCCTAGTGGCAACCCACGGTATTACAATTAAAGGCATGTTGTTGGCCTTATAAACATTTTTATATTAAGTTTATAAAATAACCAAATGTTGTAATTAGTTCACAGTAGCTTTACTGAACTTCTGCATTGATTCTACAAGTTTCTGGCACTGAACAGGAGGAATAAAGCACATTTCTTCAAAAAATAAAAACATTTTCTCATTTGAATCAATAAAATAAAAAATCTATGTAAAATGTTGATACAAAACTTATCACAGTGGAGTTACTAGCTTAAGACGMAGAATAATATTCATTAAATATATGCGCTATATGGACATTTATCACCAATGATCAGTGGTGGGCACAGTTCCATTACTCCGTTATTAGTGGAACTAGTTTCTACTAATTCTATAATTTGTTTAGAGGTTTAGCGTTAGCTTCCACTGATTTTTGTATTCTGTTTAGCATTAGCTTGCCCTAATTTTGTAATCTGTTTTGCATTAGCTTCTACCAAAATTTGTATTCTGTTTAGCGGTTAGCGTTAGCTTCCACCAATTTCTGTATTCTGTTTAGCGGTTAGCGTTAGCTCCTATCGATTTTTGTAATCTGTTTTAGCGGTTGGCGTTAGCTTCCACCGTTTTTTGTATTCTGTTTAGCATTAGCTTCTACCAAAATTTGTATTCTGTTTAGCGGTTAGCTTCCACCAATTTTTGTATTCTATTTAGCGGTTAGCGTTAGCTTCCACTAATTTCTGTATTCTGTTTAGCTGTTAGCGTTAGCTTCTATCAATTTTTGTAATCTGTTTAAACGGTTAGCGTTAGCTTCCACCGATTTTTGTATTCTGTTTAGCGTTTAGCTTTAGCTTCTATCAATTTTTGTATTCTATTTAGCGGTTAGTGTTAGCTTCCACCAATTTTTGTATTCTGCTTAGCGGTTAGCGTTAGCTTCTATCGATTTTTGTATTCTGTTTAGTGGTTAGCTTTAGCTTCTATCAATTTTTGTATTCTGTTTAGCGGTTAGCTTTAGCTTCTATCAATTTTTGTATTCTATTTAGCGGTTAGTGTTAGCTTCTATCGATTTTTGTAATCTGTTTAAGCGGTTAGCATTAGCTTCCACTTATTTTGTAATCTGTTTTAGTGGTTAGCGTTAGCTTCCACCGATTTTTGTATTCTGTTTAGCGGTTAGCTTAGCCTCTATCAATTTTTGAATTCTATTTAGCGGTTAGTGTTAGCTTCCACCAATTTTTGTATTCTGCTTAGCGGTTAGCGTTAGCTTCTATCGATTTTTGTATTCTGTTTAGCGGTTAGCTTAGCCTCTATCAATTTTTGCATTCTATTTAGCGGTTAGTGTCTATCGATTTTTGTAATCTGTTTAAGCGGTTAGCTTCCACTGATTTTTGTATTCTGTTTAGCAGTTAGCGTTAGCTTCCACTAATTTTGTAATCTGTTTAGCAGTTTAGTTAAGATTCTTGTTTAGCAGATGAGTGGTTCGTGAAGCTAATTTTTGGCTAGCTGTGCCCACCACCACCAGTGTTGAAAGTAAGAATTGAAATGATCAGTCTGCAGCTCCTGATGAACTCTGTGTGATGTTATTAGTGTCGATATGTAAAACAAGATAAAAAGTGTTTCCTAATTAATAATTTACTGCGGTATAACTGAAGAACCTGCCTGAGAAGGTACCTGCACCTGAAACTTCCCGTTTCAGTTAGATTTTCAGCAGGTCAAAGGTGGTTTGGACGCTAGTGGCTGGTTTTCCAGCGACTAATGGCCATCTTCAGGGTGTGGTTGGGGGTCAGCAGTGTGGTCAGTAAGGGCAGGTTGGTCATAGGGCTGGAGCGGTTCTTCGTGTTGATCCAGATCTGGATGGCCTCTCGTTCGTAGGAATAACCATCTGTTAGAGCAAACAGGACAAACGTCACGATAAACTAAAACATGTTTTTAATGTAGCCGTAGCGTTCAGGTGTGCTACCTGCAGCAATAACCGGCTCCTTCATCAGCTCTCTGGTGATGGGACACAGAAACTCGTCGGGGATCCCCGAACAGACTGAGTCGTTCTTCAGCTCCTCCACCTTCCTCAGGAGTTTAGCCCGCAGGCCCACGGACTCTGAAACAAAAACAGAGGAGGCGTGCTCCGGTGATGAAGACGAGGACGAAGCATCGCAGCATGTGTAACATTTTCACTACGACGGAGCCGTTTGTCCTCTCTGCGTTTAGCACTCTCCACGGCTGAATGTTCAATGTGAGTGTGGGAGGAGAGCGATCTGTCCGAGAAGACACTTCGCTCTGAAAACTGGAGAGGGAATTAAAAATGAATATTAGAGTCAACAACAGCTCAGTGAGTCCATGAGCTCTTATTGTCTGAATGCTGAGTCAGCGTTTCACACGGCTGCTCTCTGCTTCGGTCCAAACCTTTGGTTCATATTAAAACTGATCAGTGTTTTATAAAGTACCACAAAGTGATACTTGAGTACAAGTATCTTACCAAAAAATTACTTTGGTAAAAGTTAAAGTCTCCTTTAGGAATATTCCTTGAGCAAAAGTCTTAAAGAATCTGATATTTTTTGTAGGTAAGTATTAAAAGTCAAAGTAACGATTTAAAATGAGC
>NW_013952418.1:557439-561254 GCF_001266775.1 Austrofundulus limnaeus | reverse complement strand
CTCAAGTAAAGTACAGATACCCAAAAATTCTACTTAAGTACTTAAAGTATTTGTACTTAGTTACTTTACAACTCTGAAACTGATGTTTTAACGACTCACTTGTTGAAATGTTTCATGTTTCAGTTTGCTCATTTTAGCTACTGTTCGGATTGTAGTTAGCTAATTTCAGCAGTCCTGTTAGCTCCACCTGTGAACAAATGTTGGTAAATTAGATTAAAGTCCTGCTGAAGGAACAAATGTTCTCCTGTGTTTTATTACACGATGCTGGTTTAAGCTGCGAAAACCTTCAGCTTCTAAAGGCTTCGGCTCGTCTGACTTTAATCTGCTGCAGTTACGTAACTCAGTCTAGTAACCGCTTCAATCTGATCCAAGATGGCCGCCACAGCCGATGGCTCTTAGCAAACTCAAACAGCTGAATATCTGAGATCTTTAGCTAATATTTGGTGTGGTAGTAGCCGAGAGTCATGTCCAACATGTCCTCTGAGCTCTAACTGATATAGATTCACTCTGTCATCTAAAGATGGAAGATAAGATCGAAGACGGTGGGTGACATCAGCTCGTCCTCGTCAGGCCGTCCCACAAGTGTGAGCTCTACGTCCTCCATGTCAGTCTCACGGCCGAGACGCCGCTCGTCACGTAACTCGGGGCGAAAGCTCGCCATGCTGCCGCGTCGTCGCTCCCCTCCCATGGTGGCTGTCAATCACCGCTCGGTTTCCACGGCGTCAGCGGTGCGACGGCTCGTGTCGATCTGTTTTAGTAATGCGGTACTGAACGCGGCGGCGTCGTGTTTTATCTGCTGTGAAGACAGGCGAAGGAAACCATCAAAGGATGAAGAAGAAACTAAAGAACCTGAAGAGTCTGAAGCTGGCTGACACTTCCAGCTACGAACACACCAAACTGTAGCCTCTGAAACTGACTGAGTCATCGTTAGTACTTTATGTACTGGATGTACTGTATATACTGTATATACTGTATTTACAGTCTGTACTGTATGTACTGGATGTACTGTATATACTGTATATACTGTCTGTACTGTCTGTGCTGGATGTACTGTATGTAGCCTCGGCAGCCATTTTGAATCTAACTGACCCACAAAACAGCTCACCTGTAGACGAACCTGAAGAGACAGTTTTCTGAGTTTTAATCATTTTTGTCCATCCATCATCCATCCATCTATCATCCATCCATTCCTCCATCCATCCATCCATCCATCCATCCATCCATTCCTCCATCATCCATCCATTCCTCCATCCATCCATCCATCATCCATCCATCCATAAATCATCTGTCATCCATCCATCCATCATCCATCCATAAATCATCCATCCATCATCCATCCATCCATCCATTCATAAATCATCCATCATCCATCCATCCATTCATAAATCATCCATCCATAAATCATCCATCCATCCATCCATCATAAATCATCCATCCATCCATCATCCATCCATCATAAATCATCCATCCATCCATCATCCATCCATCCATCCATCATCCATCCATCATACATCCATCCATCATCCATCCATCAATCATCCAATCATCCATCCATCCATCCATCCATCCATCCATCCATAAATCATCCATCCATCCATCATCCATCCATCCATCATCCATCCATAAATCATCCATCCATAAATCATCCATCCATCCATCCATCATCCATCCATCAAGCTATCATCCATCCATCATCCATCCAGTGTTAATCATTTCTGTCCAACAGTTTGAGTCTTTTTATGATTATTGATTGTTTTTTCTAACAGGATTTGATTTTCCTCCACGCGGTTCTTGGAGCTCTTTTCAGAGTTGTTTTTGGAAAATGACCTCTCTGTGGTAATGAAACACTGAGAAATAAAAGTAAAACCCGAGATGCTGAAGGCTCAGGATGTCGTGTAGCTGTCATGGTTGATACTTCTCTTCAACATCGCATGGAGGACCGGGGTGGTGGTTCCATTTTTAAAACTGGGAATCAAAAAGTGTGTTCCAACAAGGGGTGGGCAAAATGGTATCGTGTGCAGTTAATCATCAGTAAATCTGTAAACAGTTAACACATGGCATTGTGTGATGTGTTTTTTGTACGACAGTATAACTCAGAGAACTCAATGGTGGAAAGTGGCATGGAGCAGCTAATGCTAATGCTAACCATATGAACTTGTTTAATCGCCTGAAACTGGTTCTCGACCATAAAAATTTGTTTAAGAGTATGATCAAAGTTAAATTGTTAAAGAAATATGAAACTGTATAATTTGTATTTGTAGGAGTTACTGTTTGAGTTGATTCTTTGTTTAGTTTTATTATTTGATTAATATTGTTTGAAATTAATATTGTTTTTTGCAACTAGGGGCAGATATAAGATTTTTTTCTTCTTCTGCTACCTTCCATTATATTTTATTTGTATTGTTTCATTTTATGTAAATGTGTTTTGTTTTTGTTTTTTGAATGAAATGAATAAAGTTAATAATAAAATATAATATAAAAGTGTGGAATGCCCACTCCAGGAGTTTAAGTATCTGGGTGTCTTTTTCACGATGGAGCGGGGAGACGGATGGACGGATCGGGGCCACATCCTCAGTAATGAGGGCGTTGCTTCGGTCGGTTGTGGTGAAGAAAGAGCTGAGTCAAAAGGCAAAGCTCTGGATTGGAAAGAATGAGATCCTGGATACAAGCAGCCAAAATGAGCTTCCATCTAACGATGGCCAGGCTCAGCCTTAGCGATAGGGAGGYGGAGCTTGGAGTAAAGTCGCTGCTCCTCCTCATCAAAAGGAGTCGGTTGAGGTGGTTCATCTAATTAAATAATGTCTGGGTTTCTCTGGTGCCTCCGTGACCTGACTTCAGATAAATGTCAGAAGATGAAGATATACAAAGACCTACAGGTGCTGCAACAATAATGACAGACCACCAAACTAGAAAATGAAGACATGATGAAGTATAACTTTACAATAATCTAAGCTGAGTAAAAGTGCCTCCTCTCTGAGCGAACTGTTACATCTAACATTTCTCTGCAGGTTGATTCTTCTGTTTCTGAGACAAAAGGAGAATCAGGGCTCTGACAGAGGGAGGAGGTGAAGAAGTGACACGGTGCTCTCTCAGATGTGTGACGCTCGTCTTCCTCACCTATACCCAGCTCTGACGCCAGCGTCTCCTTGGTGAGACGGAGCAGCTCCGACCCGTCCATGTTGTTGGCCTTGAATCTGTCCACCAGTCCCTGGAGTCCCTCCTCCACCAGCCACTCCGACACGTCCTCCTCCGACCAATCGGCCACCAGCAGCTTCGATCGGCTCGCCGAGGCTTGTCCTGTGAGGGCGAGGCGAGACGAGGAGAGGAGAGACGAGACGAGGAGAGGAGAGACGAGACAAGGAGAGGAGAGACGAGACGAGGAGAGGAGAGACGAGGAGAGGAGAGACGAGACAAGGAGAGGAGAGACGAGACGAGGAGAGGAGAGACGAAGAGAGGAGAGACGAGACGAGGAGAGGAGAGACGAGGAGAGGAGAGACGAGACGAGGAGAGGAGAGACGAGGAGAGGAGAGACGAGACGAGGAGAGACGAGACAAGGAGAGACGAGACAAGGAGAGGAGAGACGAGACGAGGAGAGGAGAGGAAAGACGAGGAGAGGAGAGGAGAGACAAGACAAGGAGAGGAGAGACGAGACGAGAAGAGGAGAGACGAGACAAGGAGAGGAGAGACGAGGAGAGGAGAGACGAGACGAGGAGAGACGAGACAAGGAGAGGAGAGACGAGACGAGAAGAGGAGAGACGAGACAAGGAGAGGAGAGACGAGGAGAGGAGAGACGAGACGAGGAGAGGAGAGACGAG
>NW_013952418.1:553538-554696 GCF_001266775.1 Austrofundulus limnaeus | reverse complement strand
TATATATACTCTATAAATATTTGGTATGTACCCTAAAGATATCAAGTATGTATAAACCAGGTACTAAATGGGCATGTATCCAATAAATTCACTTTTTTATTTGTACCCTATAAGTACTAAATAAATACACTTCATTTTACCCGATATGCACCCAGTAAGAAACAAAACGTACCCTGTAAGGACACTGTACATATCCAGTACATATCTGAAAGAATAAAATATGGAACCAGTACCTGGTATGTACCAAGATATTTATGGGCACTTGGATAGTAAGTACAGAGTATTGTACCATCTGGGATACATATCCTCTAATTACAGAGTATGAATCCTGTAAATATTGGGTACATAAATATAAATATCTCTGAAAATAAACACTCTAACATCGATTCAAGATGGCCGCCACAACCATCTTGGTTTCACAGAAACTGAACTAAAGTTTGGTTGGTAGTAGCTGAGGGTCATCCTCAACACAAACTGCGAGCTAACTTTAGCGTGTCAGCAGGTGACGCTGCTTACTGCTGCAGTGAACAGGTTTTATCTTTTCCTCACCTTCACTCGATGTTTGTGCAGATTCTTCTACAACAAAAGAAAAATTTATTTAAAAGATCTGACAAACAAAACAAAGGCACGAAGTAAAACAGATAAAATGTCAGAAAAATAATAATAAAAAAAAAAACAGACCGGGCAGCGACTTTCCACCTTTCTGTTCTACCGTGAGAAACAAAACAGAAACAAAATAATTACAAAAACAAATATTATTTTATGTTTTTGTACTCAGGTTAAAGGTTGGTATGTCTCTCACCGGTTCCCCGGCAGCCGTCCTCCAGCCTCCAGATGTTCACAGATTTATCCATCGACCCCGTGGCGATCAGCGGGGAGACAGGAGAGAAGCAGCAGGCCGTCACGTACCTGTGGCAGGAAAACCACAGCAGTATTTAAACTACTGTAGTATTTAAGCTACCGTAGTATTTAAACCATTGTAGTATTTAAACCATCAGAGTATTTAAACCATGGACAACAGAGCTGCTTCATGGAAGAAGAACCTCAGTTTAGCCTGTTAGCCTTTGCGCTAGTGCTGACGCTATATTGCCTTATACTGTATGCATTAGCTCTGCGCTAGCGCAACAAACAAGCTAAACTGAGGTCCTCCATCTATAT
>NW_013952418.1:550891-553127 GCF_001266775.1 Austrofundulus limnaeus | reverse complement strand
CTACAGTATTTTTACAGTCTTTATTTTACAGTTAAAATAAATGTTTATCAAATAAAGTCTAATGTTACAACTAATCATGGATCCCTTTAAGTACCTGGTACACACCTTGTTATGTATATACAGGGTACATTTCGGGGGAACTTACAGGGTGTACATTAGGTACTTACAGTACCAAATGGTACTGTAAAAGTACTTGGTATGTACACTGTACCTGATATGTATCCTTTAAGTACCAGACCACCACAGTACTATAATTACAGTACTGTTACTGCAGTACTGTTACTGTTGCAGCTGTAAACACCCTCCTTCGGCTGTTTGCTCCGAGGATCCAAACGAGGATTAAAATCTAATTTTCCTCTGGTTTAAGAAAAGCCTCAGCAGAGTTAAAGAGTTCTCCAGAACCGAACCGGGTCTCAGAGAAACCCACAAAAGCTGCTCGTCTCCCACAAAGAGCGAGAGAAGAGCTACAATCAGGAGCTCCTCACAACCTTTGAGGGCAAAGAGAGTTTCCTGGAGGCTTCCTGTCACAAAGTTTGGATGTTTCAGCTTCCAGTTCACAGATTTTCACTAAAAAAAAAAGAACCTTTATTTCTCGGCTGAAAGGAGCCTGATGCCTTTCAGACACAGGTGCTGGATCCACGGGTAAACTGGTAAACGGGTCGCTGCTCTGTGAGGAGCCAGAACCGTCCCACCTTTAAAAACAAACATCTTTTTATTTTTGAATCATTTGTGGCGTCGAATCTGAGTCTTTTTCTACTTTATGAATGAAACAAAAAAAACAAAAAAAAAAATTCTAAACTTATTCGTGCGCAGAATCACGAAGAATCATCATAAACGCCCAAATCACAGCTGTTTACCCATAATGCACTGCGGCGCAGTCAGGACGGCGGTCTCACGTGGGACCAGATCTGCTTTATTCTGTCCTAAAAGCCCAGAACTGGAGCCGTGAACCCATCGATRTAAATAAATATTTACCTCTCGTGGTGGGTCAGTGTGTGAAGCAGAACTGCGTTATTCTGGGAAAATAAACAAAATGTTTGCAGCTGGAGTTATTAAAGGTATAAGATATGATTCATTATTATGATAAAAATAMAAACACTCACAGCGTCGTAGATCGTAACGCTTTTATCCACAGATCTGAGGAGAGAAAGAAAGCTGGTGAAGAGCTCCCTCTAGTGGCTGAAGGTGGCCTACTTCATGTAAACGAACAATCCTCTTAAAATAGATCAAAACATGTTGACTGACCTATTTAACATCAACTCACTGATTTATGGTGCAGATTTAGCATCTTTACAGCCCAAACTGAAAACTCTCCTGAGAGACGGCCGGAAATCTTAACGAGTAAAACCGGTCTTTGATGAACTCCACGTGAAAAATAAAACTTCATAAAACTAAAAATTAACAGAAAATAAACAGTAAAACAAAACTAACGAACAAACTGAAAATCTGATTTTTATAAAAGACCGAAACAAACTGAAATTTTATTTTTTCTCATTCTTTTCATTAATCAAAACTTTCGGCTCATTCAGGAGACGGAGTTTAAAAAAAATAAATATTTAACTTTATTTACAAAAGATCTTTTTAAAGAAAGACTCAATATTTTTAGCTGCTGCATTAACTTTTTTTTTTGATTCAACAAACTGAAATCATTTCTGTTTTCTTTAGCGACACTCTGCTTCTATCCTTTTGCTTTCAGCTACTTTTGTTTTAGGTGCCTTTTAGCTACTTTAGCTTTTGTGTAACTTTCAGCTACTTTTGCTTTTAGGTAGCTTTTTATTACTTTTAGCCAGTCTTTTGGTTCATTTAGCTAACATTTTCCTAATTTTAGCATTTAACTACTAAGCTATAGTTAGCTTTTAGCAAGTGCTGTGCTATTTTTAGCTTTAATAAGCCTTTTTGGTTGTAGTTCAGTCACTTATAGCCTTTAGCTAGCCTTTTGCTATTTTTGACTTTTAACTACTTTTCTAATACTTTTAGCTAGCCTTTTGTTTAGCTTTTAGCTACTTTTAGCTTAGCATTAGCTTTACCATTTCAGTTTTTTTGGCAGTGTTTTGTCTGTCATTCGGCTGTCACACTGTGTTTTAGCAGAAGAGGTTTCTTTAGCTTCGTACCCCGACACAAGCAGCCGACCATCTGAGGAGAAGGAGCAGCAGAGAACCGGAGCCGACTGACCCGTTAGCGTGCTCAGGAGCTGCAGCTTCCAGGCTGAAACAACAAAACACACAAAGATTAAAAA
>NW_013952418.1:547284-549997 GCF_001266775.1 Austrofundulus limnaeus | reverse complement strand
GAAGGAAGGAAGGAAGGAAGGAAGGAAGGAAGGAAGGAAGAGAGGAAGGAAGACAGGAAGGAAGGAAGGAAGATAGGAAGGAAGGAAGGAAGAAAGACAGGAAGGAAGGAAGGAAGGAAGGGAGGAAGGAAGACAGGAAGGAAGGAAGGAATAAGAAATAAATATAGATAGATAGATAGACGAACGAACGAACGAACGAACGAACGAACGACAGATTTGCCCACTCAGACCTTCTGAGGGTTGATAAGAAGGACACAGAAGAGGATGAAACTGACGGTTCTGACCACTCAGGATGCTGGGAGCGAAGGTGCAGCAGGAGACCCCCAAGTCGTGGGCGTTCTTCTCGGCTCCCAGCTGGTTCAGGTCCAGGTCCCACAAACGAAGGTCTCCGTAGGTGGACCCGGTGGCAAAGATCTGACTGCAGGGGCTGAAGGAGCAGGCCACCATGGTGGTGTCGCTCACTCCACCGGTTCTTCAGAACAAAACCCAAACAATGTTTGTGTTGAKGGGGACCAAACCTGGACCACAGGAGGACAGGGACGCACGTTTTTATGTTACCTGAGCAGCCGYTTGGAGGGGAAGTCCCACAGAGCCAAAGTCCCATCAGAAGCCCCGGAGACCAGGTGCACAGAGTCCGGAGACAGGGCGCAGATCCTGACGGAGCTGCGGCCCGGGTGCTCCAGGACCGCCTCGATGTCGCCCGTCACYGTGGACCAAACCACCGTGGTGGCGTCCGTGGAGCAGGAGGCCAGGAACTGCCCACAGGTGCTGAAGCAGACGCAGTGGACGCTGTAGCCGTGACCCGTCAGCGGCGAGAAGGGCAGCTCWGAGAAGTCCCGGGTGCTGTAGACCCGGACGGTTTTGTCCCCGGAGCAGGTGGCCAACAGYTTGGCTGAGAAGGAGCACCAGTTGACATCGTCCTGGTGGTCCTGCAGGGTGCAGACCAGAGACGCCATCTGTAGAACCGGACCTGACGTCTAAGGTTCAGACAACCAGGATCAACATCTAAACCTAAAACAAACACCTGGACAGACAAATAAAGGTGCAGAGGAGTAAATAATTTAACTAAATAAATAAATCTCAGATAAAATATGAAAAAAATCTCAGTGAAACAATAATTTTATCAAGTAAACTCACATATTTTAAACATTTTTGTAAATTGAGTAAAAAAAAAGAGCTTTATTGATAAAAACTTGATTTTACGGATAATATATCATACACTTACTTCTTTTCTTATGAATTTAAATCTAGAATATTTCCCTAAAACAAACCTAGCAACGAGTCAGAGCTAACGGTGCACCGGAACCAGAACCTTCTACATCAAAATAAAGACTGTAGACAAAAACAACCAACACGAAACAAACTTCAGCGAAAAGAGTAAAAATTTAAAATTACGTTAAATGACAATAAATAGCTTGTAGAAATAGCTAATTTCTGACTAAAGCAGAGAAAAAAAAACCCACCTGTGCCTCTTTTGTCGTCGATGGACAATGTTTACTTCCTGAATCGTGACGTCACCGCAATCTAACTCACGATGCATTCGCTGTACCTCGGAAATGTGAGCACATGTTTAAAAATTACAGACAAATGTGTATAAAATGTTGTTTTGATAAATTAATAAACGAAATAATTGCTTAAACTGCCAGTTCAGAAACAGTATATGAGTTAGTGAAAACAGTCGAGGACAGAAAAGTGCGGATTCTCAGATGACAGTGAGCAGAAAGATGCGAGTCCGCCTCTTTTTTATTCACCGTTCACTGACGGTGAGGATGAGTTCAGGCAGAACTCCGTCTCGGCGCGCCGTTACGTGCACCGGAATATAAATCGGGCATACCGCCAATAAACACTATTTTCACCATGTTCGTTTGCGTGTTTGGACCACGTCGACTGCAGCCCATGAACTGAGATCCAGCCAGAGTCTCAGGTAAGAGGGGATGGGCAGGTGTGAAGGAAATACGTTGTTTTGACTACATTCTAGTCAGCTGTGTGAACTTAATGTAATAAATTACTGATCTAAAGACATGTTTTATAATTTATTGTATTTTGACCGGTACAAAAAAGTGATAGGCTTATTTAAATTTAACTTTTATTTCTAGGAAGGGCTAAAAATTTGATTTCATAATTGGGATTTGCCTGGTTAAATAAAGCTCAGTAAATAAATCTGTCAATTTTCTATCGTTACTTTTCTAATCAGTTTCAGATATCCACGTATCGATCTTATAAATTAATGTAAAATCGTCCTCTAAGATTTTTTTGGATGATTTGTCACATTAATTTAATTATTTGAGTCATAACTGTGTTTTAAAACAGGTTAATGAATCAGTCTCGAGTCATTAAATCAGGTGTTTATTTATGTAGGTAAAAGTATCTTGTGTCTTATCTGTTAAAATAGACTAAAAATCATGAAAAATCCTCTAATTTATTCAAAGTTTTTTGGGGGAGGACCCCCAGACCCCCCCTCCTGTGTGTCCTTTACACACATTACAAGTCTTCTGATGCCCCGAGTTGTTAAATAAATAAGTACAAATACTTTGATACTGTACTTAAGTAGAACTTTGGGTATCTGTACTTAATTATTTTTCAGCCTACTTTTTACTTCTTACATTTTTAAAAAAGGTAAGAAGTATAAAGTTTTATTTATTTTCTGCTCGTTTTCGTTGCAGCTTGTTATTGTAAAAATAAAAACTATCCATATAAACTGAGCCTCCTAGAT
>NW_013952418.1:545601-547274 GCF_001266775.1 Austrofundulus limnaeus | reverse complement strand
TACAGTCACACATGGACAAGTCGAGTCCATTACAGACACACCTGGACAGGTCTAGTCCATTACAGACACACCTGGACAGGTCTAGTCCATCACAGAGACACCTGGACAATTCCAGTCCATTACAGTCACACATGGACAAGTCGAGTCCATTACAGACACACCTGGACAGGTCTAGTCCATTACAGACACACCTGGACAGGTCCAGTCCATCACAGAGACACCTGGACAGGTCTAGTCCATCACAGAGACACCTGGACAATTCCAGTCCATTACAGTCACACATGGACAAGTCGAGTCCATTACAGACACACCTGGACAGGTCTAGTCCATCACAGACACACCTGGACAGGTCCAGTCCATCACAGAGACACATGGACAGGTCCAGTCCATCACAGAGACATCTGGACAGGTCCAATCCATCACAGACACACCTGGACAGGTCTAGTCTATCACAGAGACACCTGGACAGGTCCAGTCCAGCACAGGGACACCTGGACAAGTCCAGTCCATCACAGGGACACCTGGACAGGTCTAGTCTATCACAGGGACACCTGGACAAGTCCAGTCCTTTACAGACACACCTGGACAGGTCCAGTCCATCACAGGGACACACAGAGAGTGTCTGCAGCTGTTTAGTGTCTCTCAGTCCAACACTCTCCAGTGGAGTTCGACCTGATGTCTTTGATATTCCTCCGTTCCGACTAAAGGCTCTGCCTCCTCCTCTGTGATTGGACGGCGTCGAAGGAGGATTTTTGTTGCTGTCAATCAAATTTCCACAGACAGATTTCAGTTAAGTGAATCCGAGAGTCGATCCCGTAAGGAGCGAGAGGATCGGCTTTAATTCATTCTGATGTCCTCATCCCCGTCATGGAGATGGAGACCAGGGGTTGGTTTTAGGTCTTCAGCTGGTCCAAACTGGAACCTGGATCGGGTCCGGAGTGTGTGATAATCCAAAACCACTCGACACGATGAGATAAGATGTTTAAAATCAGAAATGATTATAAAATGTTTCAACGCAGCCATAAATGTTTGGGTTTTAAAAGGTTTAAAAGAGACAGACGGTTCTCAGATGGCAGACCCTGGTCCAGATCCAGACCCAGACAGACCTGGACCTGGATGAGTTGATGATATAAACAGACTATATAGCTTTTATGTTTTTTTATTTTACATTTTTCTCACATTTACGGTAATTAAATTGAAAAGGCGCAGCTTCTTTTAGCTCTAAGGTTAAYCGTTCTCTAACGGGGACTGGTGCTCTGGATCCAGACCCAAATAAAAGTCTGAACTGGACCCGGACCGGTCGGTGGATTTAAACAGAATGTTTTATCTATTTAATTTTTTATGGAGTTTCTGGATCTGGAGCCAGGACGGGTGATAAAACAAAATGAGGAGCTTCCTTTCTAGGCTTTACGGTACTTGAAGGACTCTCAGATGATGGACGGCGGTCCCAGATGTGCTTTTATTTTTTTCCTACTTCCTGTTCTTGTAACGGAAAAAAAATGCTGCGGAACGTCGGATTTCCTTTTTGCTGCTTCGTGCAGTTTGTGGATAAAAGAAAAGAGAAAAACATTAAGAGATGAGGAGGAAGAAAATGTGAGCAAATAATTTTCTCTAACTAACACACACGCACACACACACACACACACACACACACACACACACACACACACACA
>NW_013952418.1:543776-545573 GCF_001266775.1 Austrofundulus limnaeus | reverse complement strand
CAGACCTGGTCTCCTCAGGTCCTGTAAAACCTCCGGACCTGGTCTCCTCAGGTCCTGTAAAACCTCCGGACCTGGTCTCCTCAGGTCCTGTAAAACCTCCGGACCTGGTCTCCTCAGGTCCTGGATCTTTACAGACCGATGTTATAAAAACGTGTTTCTGCCTTTAAATTAAAAATTAATTATATTTTTCTTCAAAACAATTATTGTTTGAACAAACTGTTGGTTTGTGTGATTTATAAATCCCCGTTTTCTGTTTTTATTTACATTTAATTTTTATAACATTCTAACTTTTGTCAGGATGTTTTTTCAAACCTCGGCAGAAAATAAATAAATAAATAAATAAAAGCATTTTTCACACCTGCAGCCTGAAAAGGAACATCTTCCATCCTGAAAGAWCTGTTTGAGCTTCTTAAAAGAATAGATTCTCTCTGAGTCCTTTCAGCTGGAACTAAATGGACACGGTGCATTAACAAAAAGAAAAAAGAATCTGTAGCGTTCCATTAACGGCCTCAAAGAGCCGCCATTATGAGCAAACAGAAGCCCCGACGAGACGCTCCGTCAAATATTTTACTCACATTTGTCAGCTTCAGCTGTGTGTCCACACAGAGCCGAATAAACAGCTAAAAATCAGAAAGTGCATTTCCAGCCTGTGCAGAGAGAAAGCAGCTCCTGTCTGAGCGACCTGACACTAATCCAGGCCTGAAAATCCCTTCAAAAGACAGTTTGTGTTTTACAGGCAGGCTTTGTTATTGTGTCATTACACATAAACAGTCTCTGCCTCCATCTCTCCTTCCTCACCCCCCCACCCCCCATCACTGCTCCCCCCTCTCTGCAGTGGGAGCAGAGCCACTGATTAAATCTCTGAGACAAAAGCTGCTATCCTCTGAATATCAAGTATCAGCCTTTCGCCAGGAGCAACACTGACAAGAGAGGGAGAGAGGGAGGATGACAAGAAAACCTGCTGCAGTCCGCGGGGAGGAGGAGGAGGAGGAGGAGGAGGAGGTGGTACCATCGGACTCGGGCCGCCATGACTGCCACTGCTGCAGTGAAAACATGGTGGACGTGTGCTCGCCGGCAAGGTCAAAGGTCGTTGGAGCGACCCCTGGTGTGAGGTGACGGTGCCGAATCATCAACCCTGACGAAGAGTTTCCCTCTCTGAACGTCACTCTTCCTCACCTTTAAGCAGGACGCCTATCGCCCCCTCAGAGAACGTGTTKTGAACCACTCTCAGCTACCACCACGGATTTTAGCTGAACACCTGTCAAATACTACAAGGGTTAAAGCCTTTTTTGTGTTGTATAAAGTCGATTATCWGATTGAAACATCAACTGTAGACGTACCTCTGATTGTTATACCTGACAGTTTTATTAAAATCCATCCAGTGGTTGATGAGAAATTTTGCTAACAGACACAAGTTAAGATATTTTAACACTGCTGGCAGGTGAAGGCTCCGACCTGAAGGCCGTGTCCTGAAGCTGTTTATAGCTGCTGCATCGATCAACCGTTAGCTGTCACCATGGTGCATTCGAGGACATCATGGTGAACGCAGCGTCACACCTGACACCTTACTGTAAACCCTTCTCCTCCCTGAATTTGAGGTTACTGTTGGTCACACTGCAGCGCTGCGTGAAGATTGGTCTCTGTCGTTAAATACCTAAAAACATCAGGCTAACTCTGCTGCTAACTACCTACAAACATCAGGCTAACTCTGCCGCTAACTACCTAAAACATCAGGCTAACTCTGCCGCTAACTACCTAAAAACATCAGGCTAACTCTGCCGCTAACTGGCTAACTCT